>NC_069125.1:80066847-80366847 GCF_026914265.1 Mya arenaria
TGTGTGTGTGTGTTTGCATGTTTGTGGTTGTATTTGTGTGTGTTTGTGTGTGTTTTGTGTGTGTTTATATGTGTGTGTTTGTTTTCTTTTGTGTTTAGATTTCTGGTGTTTGTGTATGTGTGTGTCTGTGTTTGTATGTGTGTGCGTGCGTGCTAGCGTGCGTGCGTGCGTGTGTGTATGTATGTGTGTGTGTGTGCGCGTGCGTTAGTTCTTCGTTGCGTGCGCGCTTGCGTGTGTGGGGTGTGTTTGTGTGTGTGTGTTGGCTTTACCGTTTGTGTGCCGTGCGTGTGTGCTTGTATTATATTATTTTTATTATTATTATTATTATTATTATTATTATTATTATTATTATTATTATTATTATCATTATTATTGTTAACATATGCTATTCAAGAATCTTTTCATCATGTGTAAGAGTAAGACATACCCTTTTTCAAAGGTTTTTCACTGTTTTTCCAAATACTGAGTCAATATAAGGAAGCCTTATACAAATAGATATTTTGAGTATATTCAATATATTCTTTTAACCACGCTATTTCACCAAATTGTAATATCCTTTGCTCTTAAGTTAGTTTCATTCCAAGTTTGGGATACATATTAAGATTCTTTTTGTGAATTTTTTTTTTCACGCTTTTCGATGAAATATGGAGTTTTATCAGTGAAATAACAACAGTGAAAATATCAATTGGATATTTTCACTGCAAAATAAGGAGTGAAAATATCAACTTTCAGAACTACTTTTAAAATCCATTGTAGTAACTTCCCCTTGATCGAAACAGAAAATGTTTGCAAATGAAATATTTGAAATTTAAAGAAATGTTTCATAGGTTTAAATTAAGATATATTTAGAAATTAACAACTTACCTTTATCCCGTTTTTTTATCTTGAAGCTGAATGTTCGAACGTTTGCTTTCATACCAAACAAATTACAAACGGAAACAACTGTTCGAACACAAATAGAATGTTATATCATCGTTCAAATGTATTTTGAACTGTTTGTTGTTGTAATACGTAAAACGAACTTCCCGAAAAATTCACACAACAATTTACAGATTGACTGATATTTTTTAACCCACCCACGCCTCAACAAACTAGCGTGATACTCATCATTATCTGTAAATCGACCTGTCTTCAAGCAAAACAGACTGGTCTTTGACAGTAAGAAGATTGAATATCCATATATCATGAAACACACTCTTAGACTAAGAAAAATGTTTTATATCCAATGATTATCCGCAATTTTTTTTGCCAACTCATTCGACCTTTCATATTTTCATTCAATAAATGGCGGCGTAGTAATTTGGTTATGTATTCTTAAAATAAAAATGTTTTCGTTATTTTTTGGAACATGGATGCACTTATAAAACTTCATTAATAACTGTTCATAAAATATTTGCAATAAAAAACGAGCGAATAAAATAAACTATAAAAAAGAAAATCAGAGAACTCTTTCTCAACAAACCGGAAAATTAACAGCTAAAGTTTGCATGAGGGGCGCCCCAGGGGTAGCGACTTAAATAACACCCTTTTCAAAAAAAGGCTATAATTAAGAAAATAAAGTTAAATTCTATAAAAATCGGAAAATAAACATAAAAGAAACAGATAATTTGTTTATTTCAGTGTAAGATCGTATTTTTCTCCACTCTTGATCATAGAAAAGCTATATTTTCACTCGTGACTTTGCCACTCGTGAAAATATGTTTTCTATGTTTCTATGACACTCGTGAAATACAATACGATCTTACACTGAAATAAACAAATATCCTCTATATCTTTTACCACCAACTTTGCAGGTGCTAATGGATAATCGTAATGTAGGTCATGTTTCTCCTTTAGGTATTCAAGATCACATTCAATAATACAATTGTCTTTTAGATCCTTGAAGTCTTTTGGGTCTGCCTATCTAAAGTTACCTGTTGAAAGTGGTTGACTCATAACCCATCCATATATTTTTTTTGCATCAAGGTACATTATGTAATTATCATCTTCATCTCATTATAATTACTCTTCTACTTATTATTTGCTTTGAATATCTATTAGAAATGTAGCTTAAGTCGCCGCGTAGTCCTTTTCAGTATCAGTAATTAAATCTAGTTGCACTTTTGTCATTTTTAGACATCCCAAGCAAAAACAGGAGAACTAAAGTAATGACATGGATCTAATTTTTAGTACTCAATACAAGTCTTCCTTAAGTTTTGAAATACATCTGCTAGTTAAAGAACAATTGTTTGTAGGTTAACACCATGATAACCTTTCATTGTCTTACAACTAAATAATTTCCACGCATTCATTGCATGTTTGTAGTCATCATCGGATATATCTTTATCAGTTAGTTGGGAATAAATATATTGTTCGGCCGTAAGTAAGCACTGCCTTGTAAAAGTAAATGCCTCTGAAGGTATATTATTAACTAGATTTGCAAGAGATTGATTAAGAAATTGTTAACTATCAATAAACACTAAATTACTTACCATAAATGCCATGTATATTTCCGTGTTGTTTGGAATTACATTAGTTTTTGTTTTTCTCCTTTTACTCTTCCAACTTTTATTATTTATTTTAATGTTATTATGTTGTCCTCTTTCAGAACTAAGTAGAAATTAGGTTCTTTTATTTCCTTTATTTTCCTTTTTTATTGTTTTCTTTATTTTTCTTCATTATTTTACCTTTCTCCTGCATAATACAGTGACTGGAATCTTTTTAGTTAATCAATACGATATATTATAAAATTGAGCACAGACCAGCTGTATAACCCTGTGGCATGACAGTGATCTCTTACTGGTCTTTGCTTATCACTCCCATAGTCTGAATCTTTGTACATCTTTTTACAAATATGACAAGATGTGGCTTTCTGAAAATATCTTTCTTGTTGTTTAGTTATTATAATTTCTTTTTTAAAATGGTCCTTTATTATTTTGGCAAAATACTTTTCTTCTTTTAACATGTTTTGTTTGAAACGATATATTGAGTTAAAACCACGGTACACTTTAACGGGCTTAAAGTATTCGACTCAACTCAATATTCTTTAATCATATCACAGTTTACATTTAAGTAAAAGCATGTGAAAACTCAATATAACTACATGTGAACACAGGTATAAAGTGGTGGGCTAATGGCGGCTTCACAAAGGTTATACAAAACAAAAAAAATAATTAGGGTAATGTGGTTAGTTCAAATAGTATTATTTTTATAACAGTCACACAAGGTGTTGAGGGTTCACATATATATATTTATTGTCCAATCAATGCGTGCATCAATACACCTAATACGCTGTACAGCTCATATAACTGAATAACGGAGTAATCTAATAATCGAATGGTCAAATACTCAAATAGTCGTAGTCGAATAGTCAACACACTTAAAATAGACAATTTACAATAATACAAAAATGATAACTATGATACTTGACATATATAACCGTCGTTATTTGATAACAGGTATTACACATCATCATATTCAATAGTCTCATAATAATGTTTTTATGTATCTAGTGGCCAGTTAACATAAATATGGATATAACAATAAAACATGTTTCAGATTACAATTCACATCACACAATACAATACACATTGCCTTCTTCAGATTTATGGAATCAAGTGCCATCAACAATAACTCAGTACAGCAACATCTCTGGCTCTCACTGTCACACTACATATCCCACAGTGCTGTTATAGTCTGCAAGTTAATCATTGCATAAACAACACATGCACACAACTGGGTGTCAAAGTAACTGTCATTTGAACCATCTGAAGAAAATATGTAATTTACTTGGAAATGTCCAAAACACAAATTCAGAATAAATGCAACACAATGGTTAGCATGCATGATAATATTAAATCATAAGTGAATACATACTAGATAGAAAATGATCCAAGATCCTTATCAAAAACTTATAAAACAAACATGTCTTCCACAATGACCTGTCCTGGAGAAAGGCTCTCATCAAACTGGTTTTCTAAAAATAGCTGTGTCCAACCAAAACTGGTTTTGGAGTAAGTGGTCAATTTATCATAAGGGAGATAATTGGTCAATGGTAAGTGATAGGTTGTAAACAACTAAAATCTCACTGGGCTACACACTTCCCCACCAAATGAAATGACGTTCCGTCATTACTCTAACTAGAATCTAACTTATATCCATGAACTATATAAGCTACTCTTCTCTAAGCTATACTTGTACATCTATAACTCATAGAGACAAAAAAAACATCTTAAAGAAATTATTTGATTACTGTGAACATGATTCACCCTTTCAGTTTTACACATTAAGCCCTCAAAATACTTATGTATAACTCGATAGTTTTAATATTTCAAAAATGTTAACTCAAAAACATTAAATTACTAAAAATAAGTATTTATTCCCCTGCTTAGAAACAAAGCGTACACGCGACCAATACAATTTGCCAAATAAAATACACCACAATGCAAAACTAAAATGAGTTTATCTCCAAACTGAATCTACAATTCTCTTTACCATTACAGAATCAATATTTTCAAGCACTCTTGAGTTCAATAACTCCCGTAATGCCTGTAATCTTGATGGTGTTGAATCCGCAGCAACCTGGTGCATGTGATAATCTTGGTACCTAACCGGCGGTTAACGCGCTCGACTTGATCTTCTTAGTGTATCATCATCCTCTTCTCTAGCTCTGTCATGATCTTCAGTAGTGTCTTCTATGTTTCAACACCTCAAGTGCTCCTAGGTAAACTTCTGTTCCTGCCTCGACTGGTTTCTCGTTCACCTCTCTTCACTTCTATGTCTTCTCTATCATGTCTGTCTTCAAGTTCGGCTATGGGCGATATGTGTCTCTCCTTGACATGTGTTATATATCTAGGTACTTCTTCACAGACATCTCTTTCTTCTCCAATTTTATTCCTATCTCTTTGTAAATCTTCTTAAGGCGGTTCTACTCCACCTTCAACTTCTTCAGGCCTGGCTTTAATCTCATCTTCAGCTGAAATAACCTCAGCTTTTTTTTCTTTTTGGAATCACTAAGAGGTGATCCTTTTATTCATAAAAACATGTACAAATCATAAACATGCCAAATAATGAACAAAAAGATCATGATATACAATTATCTCATCGTAGAAAATTGCATTTTTACTAAATTAATATAACATGTTGTTTTTAACAGAATATTCTTAGTTGCTTTTAAATTTCATAATGTACTTGTTGAAAAAGGACAATTAATTCCTTTATTAAAATAGGTTTAATTTTAAATAATTTAAATAATTTTAAATTTTAAAATAATTAATTACCCTTCTTTAGATGGTGATGTTCCTATTTCACCATCGTATGGTGTTTTTATTGCACAGTTAATACGATTTCCTAGAATATGTACAGATGTAAAAAAAATCAGCTCTCGCAGTAAACTTATGACGCAAAAACTTCTAAAACAGGGTTTCCGATATTTTAAATTAAGGAAAACTTTCTCTAAATTTGTTAATGGTCATTATAATCTCATATCAAAGTACAACAGTACAACAGTAAATTTAAATTCCGAAGTTTTGAATTTGACCTATTTTGGCAGAAAAATTGATAAAAATGTAAAATTAAAAGGGCCATAATTCTGTCAAAAATTGATGGATTTTGAAAAAATGTGCATATTTGAGTTTTTAATGACATAACCTTTAAAATGATATATCACTTTAATATACCGCATTAAATTATTTTTTTACGTTGTTATTGCTGTCAGTAGTCTTAAATCGATCATTGCTGATAGTATTGCTCATCCCGATTTTTATGGTGATGTTTTAAAGAAAATTCGTAAAATTAAAATGTTTCCAGCAGGCAGTTGGGCAGATAGACTTAATGAATTACTTGGATTTTATTTAAACCGTGGATATAAAGGCAATATTTTGAAGAGCACTTGCCTTCTTGTATTTGAAGATGAATACCTGAAACAAAATATTGGGTTGAATATAGCATCCTTTCATAACTAAACTTTCAGTGCTTTGATTTTTATGAAGAATTTGCTAATTCATGTTATCTTTAAAACCGTTTTTGGCGGACACGTGTTGACTGACTCCGAGTGTTTTGGCTGTGACTTAAATTTCTATAAATATTTTACGTTTTCAAATCATTTGGAAGGAGAGAATAGCATATACTAGTCGCTTTTATTTTTAATAATGTTTTTCTTTATTTGTTCCCAGCTTTAGTACAATGATGCTTTTTATTATGAAACTCTTATGATCACACAGTTTTAAACCTTTTAAGGCAGACTGTGTGTGAAGCTTTTGTTTTCTAACGATGACTGCATCGTATCTTTGAAAAGTATTTGCATTAGGTGCTCTGAATTGTTTCCCTCCGTCTGCAGATAGAGTTGGGATCTCTAATCATTGAAGTACTTGGGGTTTACCTTTTCGTTTTTTATTATTATTTGTTTTATTGATAAGTTTCCTCAAGTTAATGCATACTTTGATAAGATTTATCTTTTGCGTTTTATCTTTATTAAGAATTGTTGGGATAAGAGTGAGGTTTGTGCACATAAACTGGTTTAACCCCCCAGTAAATTTACATTTTACTGACCGTTCCAAGGCGGTACTTAACAATTCTTGATAAACATACCAATTATTTATATATATATATATATATATATATAGTATTTATGCACTGTGCTGTTTGTAGAGTTGTGTGCTGTTCTATGTTCTTTCTTGTTTGTGAATTTGTGTTCTATGTCTTTGGCGTTGCCCATTGCCACTAAACCGGGTTTATGTTTAAACTTTTTGCTACTGACCATGTTTCTGTAGCTTTTTGCATATATATTTAGATTTGTAGCCATGATGTTATGTAGTAGTTTGAACTTGAACTGTTTAACTTTATTTTCTGGTATTATCCAATGTAAAATTAAATACCATGATCACCAGTTGATTGGTTGGTTGAAAGCTTCTTGCCAGTATTTATGTATAAAGGGTTTTTCAAATACAGCGTTACAAAATATATGATAATATCTTTATTGGTGAGATAGTCTAACTGCTTTTGACCGTATTTAAGATTTAAAGTCGTTTTAACCTTTGTGTTTACAGATTGAGTCGATTTAATTACAATTTTCCAGTCGTTTGGGATAGCTTTTATTATTGTGTTTACCTCTGAAATCCAGTAACATTTCACTTTTAAAGTTTGCACAATTCTTCTCAGGTCTATCTCACTGATAATGAAATTATATCGTTTAGAAACATAAATCCTGAGTCAATCCAGTGTTTGAATAGTAGATATTTATTATTGAATTTAATATATTTATTTCCCCATTCGAAATGAATAAAAGTCATTCTTAATATTATTTGACATTGAAATTGATTCAGGTACTACATAGTACTAACCTGTGTTATCATCAGATTCTTCTGATTCATCTCCAGTGACGTCACTCTTTTTCTCTAATATCTCATTACTTCTTCCACCACTTCTTGGTGCTCTAATTTCTTTAATCTCTAAAACATTATCTTCTTTCTTCTCATTAATGTTCACTTTTTCTACATCTTATTCATTAGTGTCATCCTTGTAATTCATGAGGACAAGATGATTTCTAGGTAGAGTCTTCTCTTGGTCTGTTTTCTCATTTCTGATCTTGTACACCGGTATGTCCGTTCTTGTCTGTTCTATCACCCTATATAGATCTTCGAATCGGTCAGAAATCTTGTGTTTGCCCTCATATGCAAGTATCTTTTCTAGGACTCTATGTCCTACTTTAATCTTCGCTGCCCTTGCTTTTCATAGTACACTTTCTGTTTCATTGTTCCTTATCTGTGTATTTCTCTATTACCTCTCTGGTCTTTCTCATTCTTTCTCTCATGTCATCTATGTAGGCCTTTGCTGCTGGTGTCTTCGGTTTCTCATCAGTGTTTAAATGATGCGACCATTGGTAGTTTGGGTCTTCTGCCATTTATCAGCTCAAATGGAGCTATCTTAGTGGACTCGGGGGCGTGCAATTATATGCATAAACTAGTGGGGCGATGTATCTCTTCCAGTCTCTCTTTTGCCAATGCTCTAGTGTTCCGAGCATATCTAGAAGCGTCCTATTAATTATCTCGGTTAATCCATTTCCCATGGGATGGTAAGCGGTTGTTCTGCCTTTGTTATGTTGGTAAATTTACAAAGTTCTGCATTTTTTTCAGATTCAAAATAAGCGCCTTGACCAGAATGAAGGATGGTAGGAATTCCGTAATGAACGAAAAAATTGTTGTGACTAACTTCAGCTGTGGTTTTGGCAGATTGGTTTTTAGTTATGGCTTAAGCATATTTGATAAAGTAGTCTGTCACTATTAGTACATTTGCTATTCATTCTTTGGATGGTTAAAGGGTTAAAAAGTCTATTCACACCATTTCTTATGGATATGTTGTTGAAACGTTTACTAATGGGGCTCTGGTGCTTGTCTGTGACTTTCTTCTCAAACCGCGATCACTCTTGCTGATCCATCTGTCTACATCAGCTGTCATTCCTGGCCAATAAAAGTATTCCCTATTCAGACTTACAGTTCTTTCCCGTCCGGGGTGTCATACATCGCTGTGTAAACCACGAATTACTTCAGCTCTATACTTTCTGGGTAAAACTAGTTGATCTTTTGTGCCTCCTTCTTCGTGTAGTGTCTTGTATAGTATGCCCCTTTTCATCTTCATGTTCTTGAAGTGTCGCTTCATGGACACATCTTCTCTTCCCTGGTTGGTTTTAGGTAGTGTTTGGTCTATGATTGCTCGTCGCCATCTCTCAATCAATTCATCTTCTCTTTGGGCTTTCCTGATTTCTCTGACCTCTTTCTGAGCCATGACTTGTCCAGGTGCTTCTAACGTTTCTACAATGTTTATTGTCATTGTCGGTATTGTTGTAATATATGGTATGTTTTTATGACTCCACAAATCGCTTTCATTGTCTTATTATCTACTGTCACATCTTTTCCATCTTCTGTCTATACTTCTATGTGAGAATATCTACTCATTACATCAGCATCATTACATCAGCATCTTGGTTGTGTAATCCTGCTCGAAATTGTAGTTCAAAATCATATTGTGCTAATTCCGATGCCCATCTCTGAGCTGTCGCATAAAGCTTTGCTGAAGTCAAAATGAATGTTAAGGGATTGTTGTCTATTAATACTTTAAAATGTTTCATCTTCAAGTAGTCTGAGAGTTTTTCTGTTACTACCCATTTTAAAGCCAAAATTTCAAGTTTATGAGCTGGGTAATTTTTCTCTGATTTTGTCAATGGTCTGCTGGCATATGCTTTTACCCGTTTTAAATTATCCTGTGATTGGTAGAGTACAGCACCAAGTTCTTTAAATGAAGCGTCCGTATGTAGGTCAAAAGGGGTGTCAAAATTTGGATATGCTAGTATCGGTGGGTTTGTCAATATAACGTTCAGCTGTTCAAATACTGTCTGTTCCTCTTCGGTCCATTTCCAAACTTTCTCTGCCTTCTTTGTTTTCCCATATCTGATCTTCTTTGTGGGAGTTTCTGGTAGTAAGTCGGACAATGGGCGGGTGATCTTACTATAATCCTTCACAAAGTGTCTATAATATCTCGCAAAGGCATGAAATGATCGCGGTCAGTCGCATCTTTCTGAATTTTTGCTGGATCCGTCTCAATTCCTGACTCGCTCACAACATGTCCAAGGAAGTTGACTTTATCTTGATATTTTTTCAGGAGATAATTTTAGGTTGCATTCTTTCAGTCGTGTCAAAACTTGATCTATTCGGTCTAGGTGTTCTTGGTAGGTGTTGGAAAATATTATAAGATCATCTAAGTAAATAACGCATTTTTTCATGTTTAGATCACCCAGGCATTCCTCCATTAATCTCTGGTAGGTAGCTGGACTAGAGGAAAGTCCAAACGGCATTTTAAGATATTCATAAAAGCCTTAAGGCCCAACAGTAAAAGCTGTACGTTCCTTGTGTTCATCTTCAATATTTATGCAAAATCTACAGAAACAAGCTCAGTAGCAAAAAGTTGAAACATAAACCCAGCCCAGTGGCACTGGGCAAACGCCAAAGACATAGAACACAAAATCACAGACAAGAAACACAGAAGAACAGCACAACACTCCACAAACAGCACAGTGCATACATACTATTTACATAAAAAAATAGGAATGTTTATCAAGAATTGTTAGGTACCGCCTTGGAACGGTCAGTAAAATGTAAATTTACTGGGGGTTTAAACCAGTTTATGTGCACAAACTTCAGTCTTATCCCAACAATCCTTAATAAAGATAAAACGCAAAAGGTAAATCTTTTCAAAGTATGCATCAAGTTCTACCTGGTGATATCTAGCTTTCATGTCGATCGTGGTGAAATTACGACTTCCATGTAGCACGTCGACCACCTCTTCAATGCGTGGTATTGCATATGCGTCCTTAACTGACCTTGTTGTTTAGTTGTCTGTAGTCCACACACATCCTCAACTTCCCATTCTTCCCCACGAGAACAACATTTGATGCCCATGGTGACTTGCTTTTCCTTATAATTCCTGCTGCTTAAAGCTGTTCTAGGTGTTGCCTTACTTCATCTATCATGTTTGGGGGTATTCTTCGGTGGCTTTGCTTGAATGGTGTCTGGTATTCTGGAAAGAGGTCGATTCAATGTCTTATAAGTTGCATTTGCCAATGTCAGTGTCACTTTTGGAGAATGTATCGCGATGTTTTTCAAGAAGTTCATCAATTTGTTGTCTCTGTTCGGGCGTAAGCTTTCCATGTTCATTTATGTGGATATCTTTCAATACATCTCGTTTTGTTTCTTCTTCTATCTTGTTCATTACTTCGTTATCTATCTTCACAGGTTGGAGTTCACAAAGCATAGATCTGTGCTCAAAAGTCACTGTATTGTTGTCAGGTTCGATAAGGTAACCGTAATTGGCTTGTTCTGTTTGTAATTGTAATGAATCACGGCTGGGGTAACATCAATGCACTCTGGCAAGTGGGACTGATCTGATTCCTGCAGTAATGCTGAAGTTTCATTGTAGTTAATCTCCCTGTTTGCATACCCCTCTATGTCTATACTTTTATTTGGCCTAATAGTAGCCTTCTGTGGAATTGCACTTCTTATCACGGCTATCCTGTTCTTGTTCTTCATTAAGTGTTTCTCCCTCATCACTATACTTCTGAATGCTAAAAGCCATGTTGTATGCAGCTTTGCTTGTTGAAGAATTTTTTTTGCACTCAGTCAGTAATTCATTCAGTATGTTAGTCCCAAGTAGAATAGGTGTTGTTCTGGAAAATGCTGTATTATTGGTAATAAGGAAAAAGCAATGTTGTTTATTAGAATTTCTCATATCTTCCGTAATGTCTAATTTTGATTCAATATGTCCCATATATGGTAACTTCTGACCATCAGCAAATTCAATTCTTAACAAGTTCTCCAATGGCTTTATCTCACCATCGGTTAAGTGTTCATCATAAAAAGCCTTGCTTATACAACTGACACAACTTCCACTATCGATAAGTGCTCTTGTCTCTTGTCCATTTACTCTAACTACCTCTTCATTTGAATCCCCAACCAATTCCGATTCCTTTCTTGGTTTCCGTTCAGTATCCACAACCGATGCACTTGCGGGCATTCTTTAGTTATGTGTCCCCTGATGCCACACTGGTAACAAGTAGGCATAAAGTTTCTGTAACTGAATGGTCTTTTAGGAATATACTTGTCTCTACTTTATGGGTAATTGCCATTGTATCTCCTATACCTGTAGGTATTGGGAGTAAAGTAATCCCTTCATATGACTTGTGCTGCTTCCAGTTTTTCTATCTTATCAAATATCTGTTGTAACAAGTCTCTCATCTTATCGAACTTTTCACTATCCTCATTCTCAGGTTCAATGTTCTGAATCACACTACAGTTACTTCTATGTTCAATTCTCTCTTTTATTTCTCTATCAATCTCTGCTTCTATCTTTCTTAATTCTCATATTCAAAAACTGTTTCAAGTTTGTACAATAATCTCATTCTAATGTATCTCCTGAACCCTTTATGAACAACTTGTCTCAATATTTCAGTATCAGACCTTCTAACTCCCTCTAACTGAATAGTTCTATCACATATCTCTTCTGCTGTATCGCAGTAATGCACAATCTTTCCATCAACATCCTGTTCCAATGAATAAAAGTGGCGTAATACATTTCCTTTGTTTCCACGAATCCGTATGAACATTCAAGATGAAAAATAACTTCTTCTGCTTTTACTTCTATTTCTAAACATCTCATGGATTCATTGGCTTTCCGTTTTAATGACTGTCTCATGCCCAGCAAAATCTCTCCTTGGCTATGTATACCACTTTCTAATAGCATTTCAATTTCAAATTTATAAGTGTCACAACAGACCTCATCTTCTTCCGCAACACCACTAAATGTTGGCAACTTAGGATGTAAATACTCTCCATGTTCCCATTTAATGTCTCTATCACCACCCAGTCACCTATGATTACAATTGTCACTATCAACTTTTCACGTTTCAATAAATAATAATCCCCAAATCAAATGATCATTCCTTCACTAAATGTCATCAACTCCTTCATAAATGTTCATCCATCTAAAACTTATTTCATATGTTACACAACATCATGTCTATAATTATATCAGATTTAGACATACTATTCAATAGGTCCAATCAATGTAACATCCAATGTTTCAATAAATGTCACCATGTATCAATCAACTACCCCAAACTGTGAAATCAAAATTTGAAATAAAAATTCAACAAATAATTTCAAGTGTCAGTGATTGTACACCATACATTTCTAACAAATATCACAAGGTCAAAAGGCTAATATAATTCACCATGTAAAATAAATTTCACAATCTAAATTCATTAAAACCCCTAAGTGTTCACAGTCAATTCTCATAATATGGCATAACTGTTACACCATAGTTTTCTTAATCACAAATCTCCAAGTCACTAATCCTCAATTCACTACAGCAAGTAATAACTTCCTGTTCTCAATACATTTCAATGCACAACTCTCTCTTAAAGTCATTGTTTTACACCAGAACTGGTTCACTTGTCTATGTTTACAATATTCTTTAAAGGACTCAAGTGCCAAACGCATTTAATGCCAAGTTCTCAAATTCACTTCACTTCAATCGAAATGTCTATGTCAAATATCGAAATCAATCAACTATCATCTCCATCAATGTAGTCAATCACCAATCATCATACAAAAGTCAGTAACATATAGATATATATTAAGCAATAGTAAGGAAGCAGGTATATTATCAAGCTGTTCTTGTTTTTTTAGCATATCATGATGAATATATTTAGAAACATTTCTAATTGTTTTTGATTTTTCACACGACATTAACTAAATAAACTTTTGAATAGTCAAAAGCTGTGAAAGTATCACTGAATCCCATATTGTCTAACAATGTTTTTAAAGCAAAAGCCCAAGTATTATTTATATTTAAATGTACAACTTGTAACTGTTCTGAATAAAACATATATATAGGGTTATCAATATTTTTCATTATTTTTAACCAATACCTCCGTGCACGTTCCTTACATTTAACAAACAATGGATATCTACCCAGTTCTCCAAGAACTGCTGCACTAGAAGTCTGAGGTTTGACACCAAGCAGGTGTTTGCAAAATTTAAGATGTAATCAATCAACTTCTTTATAATTGTAAATGCCTCCATATTTCAGAGCCATACATCAGAATGGGGAAATGAGTGAATCAAATAAGTTTAGTTTAGATTTAACATCAAGATGAACTTTGCTAAATATAGACAATATACTATGATAGGCTTTAAGTTCTTGTTCATGCAATGTTTGTACAACATATTTCTTATTCCCAGTGTAATGGAATTTAATTCAAAGATATGTAAATGAGTCAACAAGGTCAATGATTTCACCGTTCACGGTCCACACAAACATTTGTCTGGATTTACGTTTTTCAAATATACAAACTTTTGTCTTATTTACATTAACTTTCAAACCCCATTTATGAGAATAAGTATAAACATTATCTAACAATGCTTGCAAGCTATTGGGGTCCGTAGTGAAAAGAGAAATATCATCTGCAAACAACAACATATATACAGACAGCAATTCTATATCTTTAGCGGTTAAGTTTTCAAAATCAATCGACTCACTAATATCATTGATAAATAAAATAAATAATAATGGAGAAAGTGGTTCACCTTGTTTTACATCAAGTGAAACATAGACAAAATCAGATATTTCCATATTTCTACAGTTGTATACACACTATTTGACATTCATATATATTGATTTGTTCATCCTTAACATTTTGCAACTCACACCAGATTTCAATAGTTTTATCCATAAAGCCTCTTGATTAACTGTATCAAACGCCTTTTTATAATCAATAAAGGCACAATACAATTTTGATTTATTCATTAAAACCTTCTGAATATTACTATGCAATATATAGATAGTTTATTCACTATAAGCTTAAAGCCCATGAGTAATACATATTTCAAACGATAATATAGAGAATAAAACATTTCCGGTATGCACAATGATAATACTTTTCTTACAATTTTCATCAATTTCTATATCAGACACATAAATATTTTTAAAACGATTAACAATTGAATGTGAGATGATGCAATCCAAAACAATTTTCAACGGAATACATATATTATTTTCAACAATAAAATTACAAGTAAAAATGTTAATTTGGTTGAATAATGATTTATAGAAGCATTGCCTTATTCGAGGAATTTTTAAGATATCCATATCATATCCGATATATCTTTACATGTTACGTTTGGAGAAAAGTGTTTATTATAGTATGTATTTTGTCGTATTTTAAAACTTTTAAATATATAGCACGATAATTTGCGTATAGTATTTATGTTATTCATTGAAAGAAGTTCAGTGAATTTCATAATATTTGGGCGACGCCAGTAATATCGACGTATGTATGATTTCCGTAATTCATGATATAAAGGACACTCTAAGAGAAAATGAAATTCGTCCTCCAGAGTTTTACAAAGTTGACATTTTCTTTCATTTCTTGGGGTTATGTGTGGTTTATGCCATCGTCCCATTTCTATTTCGAGTCTATGTGAAGATAACCTTAGCCTTGATAGAGCGTTCCTGTGATGTTTGTTCTGGATATTGTCTAGGTATAATTGGAAGTTAAAGTTTGAGAATAATACATAGGAGGAAGCTCTCGAAGAGTCTCTCAACTCTTCATAAGTTTTTAAAGAAATGAAGATGTATTTTTTCTAGTGAATCTGCTCCTAGGAATCCCCATACTTCTGACCCATAGTTGAGTATGTTGCGTTGTTGATTTAGTTCTTACAACAACCTGCGGAATGGGTTAGATTCATAAGATCTCAAATGGAGTTACATGTTTATTCATTCATACCCAAGCATCAAGTGAAATACAATACTACAGGCATAGCTATATATGAAACATAGTATTCAGTATGAATAACTACAATAGAGAAATATGCTGTAGTATATAAAGAATTGTGTCCCTTAGATACATTAAGATTAAGAATGCAACATCTCTTTTCTTTTAAAAAGAATTAGTAAATTTATGAAGAACACATTTAATCTAAGTAATTTGGTCAACACCTTAGCGTTATCATTATTTTCAGCTGAGCAGAAAATCTTCGTGACAGATTAATTGTTCCAGCAGAGTGTATCTGGAAATTAATGAGAATTTCTTCTAACTAAATGTTAACAGTTCAGATAAGGACACTTGAATCCTCCCCGAAATGTCATCTGAAAGTGTATTGTTTTCATACCGCAGATAGCTGTTGATATATCCAATTAACATTGTAGAAATATTGTCCACAAATATCACTTTCACACGGTTACAGAATATAGGCGATTATGAATTTCCTTCACAGCACAGAATATTGAAGAAAAGTTTTACATTTGAAATATATTGAAGTATCACAAATATATATACAACATAACACAAAACACATCATAAATCAGTTCAAAGATCCAACCTTTGAGGTACTTTGACCTGTCTTCCTGATCTAGTGACGTACATGTTAGAATTTTGATCAGTATTGCCAGCAACATCAGTTGGTGCTGATGGTTGTTGTAGTTGCGACTGAGTGTTATCATGAGAAAAGTTTCGCTCTGATTGATTTTGTATGTTTCTGTCACTGTCATTTTGTGATTGATCAGTTAAACTAATGTCGTTGCCATGCATGGATGTGTATCTATGATTTGAAATGGTTTTTCATTTGTCTTCAACAAATGATTTCTGTTTCGTCTATAGACACCACCATCATTAGTTTCAACAATGTATGATCTGTCATGCACTTGTTTCCTAACAATTGCCTGTTTCCAGCGTTTACCTTGTTTGATTCTAATTGTTTCTCCTTGTGACAATTGTATGAGTGGCTTGGCAGATTTATCAAACCATGTCTTTGATTTGATTTTTGATTTTGACATTTTGCTTTTGATTTCTTGCCTATTTTGAACTTTCGGCTCAAGGTGTTTGCGTGTTACTGGCAAAATAGATCTAGTCTCCCTACTCATTAGTAATTGTACTGGTGATTTGCCACATGAAAGCGGTGCATTTTTGTATTCGAGAACTGCAAGATACGGATCTTTGTTATCTTGTAGAGATTTTGTGAAAATATTTTTGATTGTTTGAATACATCTTTCAGCAACACCGTTGCCTTGTGAGTGTAACGGCGATGACGTAACATGTTCAAAATCCCATTCTCTAGCAAATTTGTCAAATTCCTGACTACAATATTGTCCTGCATTGTCACTTATGACTTTTGAGGGTATTCCATGTGTAGCAAAATAGCCCTTCAATTTGTGAATAACCGTGTCAGTTCTCATATTTCTGAGTAACCCGCATTCAAAATATCTGCTATACAGATCAACTACAACAATGTAGTTACTGTCATTCCAGTGAAAAATATCAATAGCCACAACTTCCCATGGCCTGCTGGGAATCTGATTAGGAATCATTGGTTCCTTGACATTGGAGTTTCTGTGTTCAAGACATATGGGACAATTGAGTACTTTGTTATTTATGTCTTTGGTCATATTGGGCCAACACATGCACCCTGAGTACATTTCTCTATGCCTAAGTGTGAATCATGAACTTTGTCCAGCATCATATGTCTCAAATCTTTGGGAATTATGACATTGTTTCCTTTTAACAAAAAATCGTCAATGACTGTTAGTTCGTCTCTGAAATTACAATATTGTAAAATACTATTTGGACAGTTCTGTCTCTTATCAGGCCAACTTGTTAATATTGTGTGTTTCAGAGTCTGCATCTCTTGATCAGTCTCAATTTTGCTTTTGATCAGGGTCATTTTCTGATCACTCATAGCAATGTTTTCCATGACAGAATGTACATGAACATCTATGTCTTTGCATACATCAATCTGTTCATCTTGCAAATAGTTGCGACTTAGTGTGTCAGCTACTGGAATGTCCTTTCCAGGTACATGAACAATTTCATAATCGTATTTCTGTAATTGCAAACTCATCTTTTGCAATCTTGGCGGAGCAACATGCAAACTTTTGCAGCATAGAGCTCTTTTGTAATCTGGGCATAGTTTCTTTCTGCAGAGGTCAATGCTTTCGAAGCAAAGAAAACTGGTTTGTCGTTTTGAAGCAAAACACAACCAAGTCCATTTTGTGATGCGTCTACTTGCAGCACAACTTCAATATTTAAATCAAAGTACGAGAGTATCTGTCCTGGGTTTTGAGTTATTACCCTTTTTATTTTGTTCAAGGCAATTTCATGTTCCGGGTCCCACCGGAAAATACTTTCTTTCTTCAGCAACTGTCGTAACAGACTAGTCATTTCTGCAAGATTGGGTGCAAATCGTTGCAGATAATTCACCATTCCTAATATAGTCTCAGATTTTGACTTAGGAGACGGCATTTCCTGGACAGCTCTTACCTTTGAAGGATCAATTTTCAGTCCGTCTGACGTCAGTTAATGTCCAAAGAAAGGTATTTCTGACTTACCAATCTCGGTTTTGTCAGCATTGAGTTTGAGACCTTTTTGTTGACATCTTTCCATAAGTTTGTCCAAGTTTCTGTCATGTTCTTGTTTGTCTTTGCCATAACAAACAATATCGTCAACAATGACATTGACGCCATTCAAACCTTCAAGACAAGACTCCATTTTCTGGACGAAGACGTCTTGAGCACAATTTACACCATAGGGAAGTCTCAGATACCTATATCTGCCAAATGGAGTATTGAAAACTGTCAGAAATGATGATTTCTTGTTCAGTTTAACCGACCAATAACCGGTTATCGCGTCAAATTGGGAAAATACGGTTGCACCTGTCAATTCAGGCAAAATATCATCTATTGATCTAGATGGATAGTGTGGTCTCACTATTTAACCATTCTGTCTAATTCTGTTTTTAGTCTGTCCTTAATTGCAATAGGCACACGTCTTGGAGGGTGTACTACAGGTATTGCATCTGATTTTATATGTATGTCACATTCACCTGGAAGTGTTCCCAGACCAGTAAATACATCATGGTATTTTGAAATAACTTTATCTTTTGTGTAAGAAACGTCAGGTTCTACTGCTGATACAAATTTGAGTAGATTCATTGCAAGGCAAGTGTCAAGACCTAAAATTGGACATGAGGATGTATCTACTATGTAAAATTCGTTTCTTGAAATTTTACCTTTGTACAAGCATTGAAGACTAACTACACCGTGTACTTTGAGTGATGTGCCATTTTAAGCTGTCAATTTGCTGTTTGTGTGTTTCAACTGAATTTTGCTACCAAGTGATTTGTACATGTGGTATGGTATGATATTAACTTGTGCACCAGAATCAATCTTGAATTTGAATTGTGTGCTGTTGTTACCAACTGAAATATTGACAAAAGCTTGATTGTTGTGTTTGTCATGAGTAACAGTATTAACAAAATAACCATCACAGTTGTCACTTAGATCTGAGGAAGAAAAATCATTTACCTCATGCACTCGTGATTTGTTCTGTTCCTTTTGCTTTTTGTAGCATACACTAACAAAGTGATTTTTTTTCCACAGTAGTTACAGTCTTTCCCTCTTGCTGGGCATATGTCCTTGGTCTCGTGTTTTGATACACAGTTTGAACACGTAGCCTTCTTCGTGCCAGCGTTAGCATACTTCAGTTTGCCTCTCGACCTTTGTTTTGGATTCCTCTTTGCCTCTGGGTGGTGATATGTCCTTGGTGTAACGGCATTTACACTTTTATTGTTGTCCATTTGTTGAATGTGTGATTTTGTAAGTTCATACGTTCTAGCAATGTCCAAAGATTTCTGTAACGTTAAACCGTTCCCTTCGCTTATGAACTTTTCGCGGAGTTTCACAGATCGAACGCCAAATACAATGTGATCCCGGATCATATCATCAAGAATGTCCTCTTGATAATCACATTCTTTGATGAGTAATCTCAAGTCCGTAACAAACTGTTCAAACGATTCGCCATCTTTTTGTATTTTCATTTTGAAAATGTATCTTGAATATATACGGTTTGATTTTTTGTTTACAATAGTTCTCGAACTGGTTGTAGAAGTATGTAAGATCTTTTTGTTGATCGTCTGTTGGTCTCCAAGTGCTAAAAATGGAACGACCTTTTTCTCCAACCCACAGCATTAGGTAATTACACTTCACTTCTTGTGATTGTTCCTTTAGAGGACCCTTAAACATAAAGTCGGAATGTGACTTGAACGACTTGAATGACTGTGACAAATCCGTGCTGTCCCAGTCCATTTTGGGTGTTTGTCATTGCATATTGTTAAAGCTTGCCATTTTGTTAGAATGAGCTTCACAATTACAATTTAATTATTCCATTTAATTTCAATTTAATCCATAAGAATCAGTTTACCCACTTCTGACACCATGTTGCGTTGTTGGTTTGGTTCTTACAACAACCTGCGGAATGGGTTAGATTCATAAGATCTCAAATGGAGTTACATGTTTATTCATTCATACCCAAGAATCAAGTGAAATACAATACTACAGGCATAGCTATATATGAAACATAGTATTCAGTATGAATAACTACAATAGAGAAATATGCTGTAGTATATATAGAATTGTGTCCCTTAGATACATTAAGATTAAGAATGCAACAGAGTATATCTAATATAAGTTTGTCGAGCAATGAAACGATGTGGCTTATTTTGATGTAAGTAAATTTAGATAAATATTTCTTTTATTTAAAAATAGCTTAATGGCTTGGTCCCCAAGTGCTTCAAATGTTTTATTAAATGAACCGGCGGTAAAGAATGTGATTCCTAAATACATGAATTTGTTAACAATCAAAATTTCACAATCTCCGTAAAAGAATTTGATATTATTTCGTAATCTTCCGCCTTTTCGGAATACCATGACCTTAGTTTTGTTGACATTTACAACCAGTTTCCAGGTTTGACAGTAATTTCTGAGAATATTTAGTCCGTTTTGCAGTTCTACTTTTGAATTTGCAAATACCACTATATCGTCTGCGTAAAGCAGTAACAAGAGTTTTAATGTGTTTAAATTGATCTCCTGAAAAACTTTAAGTATAAATTCTTCCACTAAATCATTAATGTACATGGAAAATATAAAAGGGGATAAACAGTCCCCTTGTCTTGTACCAAGTGAGGAGACGAATGCCTCACTTACTTCATTTTTTAACTTTTTGCTTGATTTAACATTACTATAAAGCGAGTATATTGTTTTCATCATATTTCCACGTATTCCGTATCTAATAAGTTTGTAGAAGATGTTACCTCTCACCAAAAGGTCAAAGGCCTTTGTAAAATCTACGTAGCAGACATACAGTTTCTTATTTTGGTTAAGAATATGTTCAATGACACCATTAAGGACATAGATTTTGTCAACTGTTCCCATATTTTCCTAAATCCTGCTTGCACTTCAATATAAATGGAATAGTTTTCGGCCCATGTATTTAATCGATTACTTATTATTCTTGTAAAAAGTTTCCCTAAAGTACTTAGTAAGGTAATTCCCCTGTAATTTTCTGGGAGGTTTTGGTCACCCTTCTTAAATAATGGTATAATATAGCCTTCCGTCCATTGATTAGGGAAGTAGCCTTGTTTCAATATATTATTAAATAGTGCACTGAAATAATTCGATAAGTAGGGAAAACCATATTTAAGAAATTCATTTAATATAAGATCGGGTACTCCCGAGCCCCCGTTACTTAATTGAGAACATGCTTGTTTGATTTCATCATTTGAGATTTCAATATCTAACTCTGAGAACATTTTTTGCAATTCCCCAGTTAGAAATCTGTTATTGAAATATTCTGTATCTTTATCCTCTTGATAGAAGACAGAGTTTGGGTCGTTGATATATTTGAAATATTGCTCAAATTGAGATATAGTTACGTTTAAAGAATTCTGTTTGTGATTTTGACAGTCTTTTAACATGTTCAAATACATTTTTGCATTTTTATATCTAGCATGCAGTAGCTTCTCGGTGACGCTTTTGTCGAGTTGATAACGTTTAGACCGCAGAAGTGTTTTATATTCGGTTCTAGTTTTAGTCATAGCTGACCTATTGTTTGGCGAATCGTCGTTTCTGTATTTATTAGGTTTTTTGAAAAAATCTTTGCGTTTATCCTCGCATTCATTATCGAACCATTTATTTGTTTTGTTACTAGAAGGCCTGCTGCGATGACCTATCTTTTTCTTAAAAAGAGAGTCACATATGTTACCAAACTCTGCGTAAAAAGTATTTAAGTTTTCTTCTAAGCTTTCAGTATTAGTTGCTCTTAACAAATTAGTTGTCAATGTATCTAATTTTAATGTGAACGCTTCATTTCCCAGAGCAGATTGGAAATTTTCAATTTTGTCATTGTCCCATCTATACAGATAATCTATGTTTCGGTTTGCACTATTTACCTCCCTTTCATTTACAGAGTCACGATGGTTTGTATTTAGCCCTTTTAGTAATGAAAATGATATTGCACAATGGTCACTCATAATGTTTGGATCATGTATAGTAAAAGACGATATGTGTGGGATTAATGTCGGTTTACATAACACATAATCAACCACACTACGACCATTATTTTTTATACATGTAAACTTCCCGATACCCTTATCATTACCAACCCTACCATTCATTATTCGCAGACTCGTTATTTTACAAAAGTTAATTAATAATCTACCGTTTTCGTTTATAATTGAGTCTTGGGTATTTAGCGGTATTAATCGTCCGGCATTAAATTGATGTTTTGTAAAAATTCTTCCTGTACAAAATCATTTGCTATAACACAATATAAATATACAATCTGAAGTGCTGTGGTTATCTATATCATTTTCACACCAATCATTTATTCTCTTACGTAGAGTAAGAGAAAATATTTTAGCCATTATATTGACAAGAGTGTTACCACGATAATTGGAGGGATCGGTTCGATCACCTTTCTTAAAGATTGGAACAATTATGGCCTTTGTACAAGACTCAGGGTATTCACCCGTATCATAAATATGGTTAAATAATTGAACTAAATATGGTGCAATAACATTTTTGCTATCAGTAAAAAAATCAGCAACATTGTTTGTGATATCAGCACTTTTATGTCTGTTTAACATAGATATAGTTTTGCATATTTCTTCAACAGAAAACGGACAATCTAACATTTTGATATTTACTTCTTCATTCGAATAATCATCATCCTCATCACCAAAAGTGCTAGGATGCGGGGAATTAGATACATTCTTAAAATGATCAAAATATTCATTGATTTCTACCTCAATAGGATTAGCACGTTTTGCCTTTTTATATTTCTTAATATATTTCCAGAATTTACGTGGATTCTGTTTACTTAACAAAGATAACGTCTTATTTTCAGCAGTCGGGTTTGAATTAAATAAACGTTTACATCTGTAGAACTCATCTTTACATCGCTTACATTTACCATTGAACCAGCCCGACTTTTTAGCTTTTTTGGTTTAGATGAGTTATTATAGAATTGTCGACCATGAAGACGGGACGAAATATCAAATATAATATCTGACATGTTATCTATACACGTCGTAACATTTATAGTATTTGAAAGTAAATCATTTACTAATTTATCAAAGTGAATAACTGAAACAGGAGTGAATCAATCAATCAAACAAATTTCCCAACTGTCAAGGTAACCTAAATGTATCTAGGCTAGCACCTGTCAAATCACAATACACAAGTGTCAACTTTTAATCCTTCTACATATACATGTTTACTTCCAGGCTAAGGAATTTACTAAGATTGCCTTATATGGAAGTATACTAGCTACACATCATAATGACATCACAGGGTTTCTTCCAAATGCCCAATTAAATTTATGTATACTTGCGCAATCATAAATGTCAATGAACAGAAACAAGTCCACAAAAGAGTACCAAATGTATGAGATTTGTCCAGAATAAGTAAATTGTAAATTTTTTGTACATAATAGAAGACAGACGTACTTTTAAGCACAGACTTTATGTACAAATGCTTAATTTCACCAAAAGAATGAATACTCTACCATACTAATGAAATCTGACCCTAAATAAATAATATACAGAATCAGGGATCAAAGGTCAGAGATGATACTCAATGTGTTGCACTATACATGTATATCAGCAAATATATGTAACAAACTGAAATGGATGGTCAAAATAGCATTTTCTGCAATAGCAAATCAGTGAACTGTGTTACTACATTAAGCATTAGATTTAAAGAAAGAAAGATGATATAATAACATCCCTTTACCAAATAGAAGAACTTAGTAAATAAATGCCTTTAGCAGTTAAATCATGCAAAAGTGAATTTTCTCAGGCACATCTTTTACAATATCTCTCCAATCACATTAAAATACCTGAACTTGCAATGTTTTAGGGTAAAGTTTACAGATAATAAGATGAAATAACAATTGCAAATTCTCAGTATTTTAGACAAAATAGTACTCACAAATCTATTGAACAGCTACAACTCTCATAATATGGCCACTAAACACTGAATGTCACTAAGTGTCAATGTACTATAAAATAGTAAAAAGTCTTATTCAATAATATTCGAATTGGTCTCCCTCCTCTCACGGTAAATGACGTCCTCGGAATCCTCTTGTATGATTGATGTTGGTGTTACGAGGGCATCTGGTCCACACCCTTGGGTAAACGATCCACAATCCCGTCTGTAAACGATCCAATCCATGTGTGCCGATCCAATCAAGCGTTAAATTATTACACTTTCCGCTCTTTTTAATGTTATTCTTATGTTTTCAAATCCATTAACTGCACACTTATGTATACTATAGTTCAGTAAATATCTTCAACTGCAGGTCTATAGTTCTGTGCACTAATTTAAACTGTTATTTCCACACTCAATGATAAAAACTTGTTGTGTGCCATTATAGCCTTTGGTATCCTGCCTCACTTATATAAATTGTTATTTATAAGGGGAAAAGTCACACGAGGTGTTGAGGGTTCCCATATGTATTAATTGTCCAAACAATGCGTGCATCAATACATGGTATACGCTGTACAGTTCATATAACTGAATAACGGAGGAATCTAATAATCGAATGGTCAAAAACTCAAATAGTCGTAGTCGAACAGTCAACACACGGAAAAAAGACAATATACAATAATAAATTAAATAGAACTATAATTCTTGATATATCTTACCGTCGCTATTTGATAACAGTTATTACACATCCTTATATTCAATAGGTTCATAATAATGTTTTTATGTGTCTAGTGGCCGGTTAACATAACTATGGATAAAACAATAAAACATGATTCAGGTTACAATTCATATCACACAATACAATATACATTGCCTACTAGATTTATGGAATCAAGTGCCATCAACAATAACTCAGTACAGCAACATCTCTGGCTCTCACTGTCACACTACATATCCCACAGTGCTGTTATAGTCTGCAAGTTAATCATTGCATAAACAATTCATGCATAAAACTGGGTGTCAAAGTAACTGCCATTTCAACCATCTCAAGAAAATATGTAATTGACTTGGGAATGTCCAAAACACAAATTCAGAATAAATGCAACAAAATGCTTAGCATTTATGCTAATATTAAATCATAAGTGAACACATACCAGACATAAAATGATCCAGGATCCTTAAAAACTCATAAAAGAAACATGCCTTCCACAATGACCTGTTCTGGAGAAAGGCTCTCATCAAACTGGTTTTCTAAAAAATAGCTGTGTCCAACCAAAACTGGTAGAGTAAGTGGTCAATTTGTAATAAGGGAGATAATTGGTCAATGGTAAGTGATAGGTTGTAAACCACTAAAATCTCACTGGGCTACATATATGTAATCCGGCGCAAAAACATACAATGAAGTTGCTCCAACAGAATGAGGTTTTCAAAACCAAAGACTTCACATCCGTATGTTAGAATGGGGACAATGGTAGAATCAAAAAGCTTCAGTTGTATGTCCAAAAGCAAGTCTAGGTTATTAATTATACGAAATAAAGCATACATTGCTTTGTAAGCCTGGCTTATTAAATATTCACGGCAATATAAAAACTACCAGTAGACGAGAAATACACAACTAGGTATTTATATCCCTTAACTATCTCTAGTACTTGGTAAGCAATGCTAAAGTTAAATTTCTTCAGATTTCTGGCACCGAAGACAATTATTTTAGTCTTTGAGAGGTTAATATTTTTCATTTTTCCATTACGAAAGTCTTGAAAACATTTTTTTTTTTAAAATCACGCTCAATGTCTGCAAAGAGTACAGTGTCGTCAGCATACAAGAGAATAAGTAACTGAAGGTACATAATTGTCTCATTTGCATCTACTGCTATAGAAACACTAGAACATGTTCTTTTAAGGAATTCGTCTAAATCGTTAAGGTAAATAGAAAACAAAATCGGAGAAAGATCTTCTCCCTGACGGACTCCACAAAAACTTGGGAACATAGGAGACATTTGCTCATTGATGGAAACGCATGATTTTATTTCATTGTACACGTTTTTTATGACTGTGAGAATTTTACCCTGTAATCCCGTTTGTATTAGCTTATGCAAGAAACCAGCTCGCCAGACAAATGCGCCCAAAAAATCAAGAAATGAGCAAAACAAGTTTCTTTTTCTGGGCTCTAAATTTACTTGTGCAATGTAAGAATATGATCACAGATTGAATAATTTGCGCGAAATTCGGCTTGGTTATCGTTAAATAATTTATTATCATGGAGGAATGTGTTGATGCGTTTATTAAGGATAGACGTGAACAATTTGCCTAAACAACTAAGAATGGTAATCTGTCTATGAGTTTAGGGGTCGGAAGGAGAACCCTTGTTTTTAAAAATTGGCTTTATTGTCCAGGAGTATACCAGTGTCAAGGTTTAACAGTGTACCGATGGTTGGGACCATATTGACGCGCGAGGCTTTAAAGTATTCATTGATAATCTTATTTAACTGTGACGATGTTTTACCATTTTTACTTTTCAGTATAATTTGTTTAACTTCGTCATGATCTATTGGCCTGTTAAACACATCGGTTTCGGCACTAGCGAAGCCAGGGTGGTTATTATCCGGTATTTGATCATTCACGTGAACGACGTTTTTGATGTTTTCAAATAATGATAAAGTTCGTCTATAGGAGCAGACTTATGTTTGGATGCGTTGCTAACCTTGTTCAAGTGGTTCCAGTAGTCTGTTGGATGTTTTGAATGGAGTTCTCGAAGTTTGTATTCTGCTGTATGCTTACGTTTTGCGACATACGTATTCATCGTGACTTTATAATGCTTACTCGCTGTGTGCAATTTTCCTTTGTTCGAAGTCGATTTGTTCACATCATAAGCTTTCCGGTATTTATTGAATAGCGACCGCGCATTCTTGTAGACCAAACCACTGCCTATTCGTGCTATATTTATATTTTATTGGATAGATGTTATGACTTATTTGAGAGAATGTTTTAAAAGCCGATTCTTTAAACAGATTAGCAATATCTTCTGTAACTGTATTGAGGAATACTCGCGTAGTTGACTGTGGAAGATCACGCAACCGGTTATCAATCGATTCCATGTCGACACTGTTCAAATTAAACACGATTTCCTCGTGTTTTTCCTGCTGCCATTAAGGATAGCTGGTTGGATTTCGGGAGCTAGAGGTAATGTTTACATTTGTTTGTGTATTGGAAATATCGATAATGACAGTTGTTGACAGTAAGCTATGACCATCCGAAAAGAGTGGATCGACTTTAATTATTTCGAAATCATTCACAGAACAGAGTAAATGAGATGATGCCCTACTATAGTAGAAAACAGAAGTATTACGAAATGTATAACTTCTAGACTGGGCATCATTACCAAGACGTCCATTTAATAAGAATTGATTGTTATACTTACATATATTCAACAGTTTATAACCATGATTGTTAATATTACGACATTGTGAATTGCGCGACAGTGGCAGATTCAGGTCAGTTAAAACTCATGATATATTAAATCTTAAAAACTTAATGTTTCTTTGTGTAATCTGAAATACTTTGATAGAAAAACCTCAGCAAAATCTTCAATATCGGACGTCAGAAAAAAAATCGTTTTTGTATGTTATACATTTGTCAGAGACATCATTGTGTAATTCTAAAAAAGTCGTCTTGATCGGGTGGGGCATAGATGTTGCCTGTTAGTATACAATCGTTGTGCGATAAGCTTAAATTTAACCAGTGGGCACATTCATTATTAGATTGGATAATTTCCACTTTATGATTTAAACTATTGTGAACAAAGAAACCGAGACCCCCGGATTTCTGGAGATGCTTTTCTTAACTTGGTTTAGAATAGAAGTGATAATTATCCGAACTTATGATATCAAAATTGTCAATTTTAGTCTCCTGGACACAGAAAATTTGAAAATTCTTAATGAGATCAACAAATTCTGGGTAATTCAACTTTGACTTTAGGCCACACACGTTACGTGAACCAATAATTAAATCGAAAGCATAATAAGAGAGATCATTCGACAAATTTGTATTTATTTTGTAACGTGTGTGGAGTGTACAGAGCGGCTGTACACTATTTTATCAAACTTATGGCAGAACTCTTAAATAAATGACAAAATATAAAACTATATACTATTTTTTCTTAAGGTTACTTAACCTTTTGATTGTGTACAAATGATTTTGACTGAGCTCCAAATAAATAATCACAAAATAATTATAAAAGAAGTTTTGTATAAGAAATTATTCTTTTGGCTAAATGCCTATGATCGACTTATTAAAATGAATTTCAAACTCTTAAAATCTACTGCTTTGCCGATGATCTTGGTGAATTGTCAGAAAGCTGGGCTTTCTTGAATCGAACAATGAGTTGTAACTTTCAAAATCAAAATGCTTATCAATTATGAAATACTAGATAGCCGAGCTTTCTTGATATACATAAACTACACATATTCTTTCTTTGCTTCTGCAAGCTTTAAATACGTTCCAACTACATCAAACAGGAAAGCAGAGCTTTCTCTGAAAGCTTGTCGAAGTTTCAACTTACTATGCCTCACAGGATAGCTGAGCTTTCCAGCAAGAGCATAGACGTGTAGGCATTAAATTAACTGTCGTATCTTCATTCAACAACAACCCGGTCCACTCGTCAGCTACTAACTATAAAATACGTCTGAGCTTTTCAGTTTATAAAGTTAATATTTTAGACAAGTAACTACAAAGTTCAAGTTGATTAATACCAAATATATCTTTATGTTTACAGTTTGGTAACTGTGTCTAGAATGACGATATTATCAAAAACTCGGCCTTACATACGCCGCGAAAAGCGCTCGAGCAAAGCAATGCTATCATTGGTTGTTTAAACTGCGCGTCGATTGGTTGAAAACAAAGCACTTTGATTGGTTGTGATCAGCATTCCGATTGGACAAAATTATTCTTATTTAGGTGACTATTAAGGATGATTCTGGCTTGCGAGATTCACTTTGCATTTTAATAAAAAGTTACAGACTATGCAAAATGCTAATTAAAAGTCAAACAAACAAAACGGCGATTTATATAAATCATAAATGCCCTTATCAAACTATTTCAATCCTTAATATGTTACTTTTAAATAAAATAATAACGCCATTTACCTTAAAAAGATCCAGAATGACAGTAAAAAGCTTTGACGATATGGCAATACAGATAAAAAAGGAAACAACTTTTTAGGTAACAGTTAACTGTTCTACACGGCTGTGGTAAAATTCGTCACAATATTTTCAGGATGCTGTATACTTTGAGACTCACGTCCCATCGATTCGTTATGGGAATTAATCAAAGTTTGAAGTTCTTCAGAAGAGATATGGGCACAGTGAAGTTCCGAAGATGAGCACGGGCATGTTACACAAACGTCACAGAATGCAACACTCCCCGCGCAACCCTAGAGTTTGGAGCTTTACTTGTAAGGAATACCGTTAGGTTTAGTTAACTCGAGATCAGGGGAGCCATTGGGGATCGCACCGGGAGTGATAGTTGGTGTTCCACTTTTTTGACCCGTCTTCGTGGGGTTGGATGAATGCTACCTGGTCACATTGCTTTCCTGTGTGTTCATGGCTGGATGGATATTAAGGAGATAGCCGGACCCGTGCCGTCGCGATATTAATCAACATGCTAAGTACAAACTAATTTATAGCCATATCCGCAAACAATATGATTTTGATAAGCAGTGGTTTAGTTTTCTGATTGTTTATTAGCTGGATTGACTATCGCCTCAAAGTCAGCAAAAATAGCAAATTGAGCCATTAATTTCTTGTAATATTTCCAAACCTTAGTTCATTTTTTCCTGGAGTTTTTTTATATATCTTTTGCGCACCATTTACAGCTAAACAAACATCTATATGAGATTTGAGTATTCCTTCTTCTGTGAAGTGCTGGATGCAGTATTTACAAAAGAACTTTCGAATATGATTACTTGACTGTGTATTCATTAATGTGTTAAAATATTTTATCCATACATAATGGGATACTTTACTGTGCTCTATTAATAAATTATCACAAGACCCATTTTTGGGATCTATAGTCTTTGAAATATCAAATGGATAGATTGGGCTACTTTTATTGGTATAGTTAACTCCATAGACATTAAACCTAATATCATGAAATCTTTTCTATTTTGGGAAACTGAATACTTTCATATTTAGGTTGTTGTATGTGTTTCTTATATTTAGTTCTTCTTTGTGTGTGTATTTGTGCTGTAAAGGTGCATGTCAATTGACACCAGCGGAAACAATCACTGTCCTTTTCATTCTAAATATTAATAAATCCTTGTCTTGTTTAATGACTGCTGGTAGCGGTAGATATGAGATACCACTTTAAGGCTTTTACTGAACAATGATAACTTTTAATTGTCCAACCAGGTCCTTCTGAAATCCATACTGCCTCTCTATTTAGAAGTTCATTGTTTATATCATTTAATGTTTCAACTGTATTGTTTCCATATAAAACCGTTTAGCCTTTGATTGAAATTAATCAACTTGTTCATTATCTTTTTATCTATGGAACTGCAATTACTCACAGTCCGTTTATTATTTTAAAAGAATACACAATCGGACAGATATACATATATAATGACCAATAGAACTGACATGAATATACATTTCTTCAATATGTTGTTAAATAATATGTTTAATGTTGTTAAGTTAATAAACTCATTCAGAAAACAAACATTCACATTTTGTTCTTTATGAACGTCTGTAAAGTAAGCAAATCATAAAAAAATGATTCAAAATAACAATGTGTTTTGTTCTCCTATCACTGATGAAGTATGATTTATAAATACAGTAGCAAATTTGGCTCAATACAATATTGACGCAATTATATTCTTTTTGGTATATCTTATATCCTACCAATATGTATTTTATGTTGTTGAGATGTTTGTTTAAACCACATTTTTAAACACGGAATTTATGGTGTTCCAAAATGTGGATAAAGTCGAAGACTGTACATAACATGTTCATAATCTTCTACTTCATGGCAATATATGCATAAAGGACAGTCTCTCAATTCCCACTTGATTAAATTCAGGTTAGTTGTCACAAGATTATGTAACAGTTTAATTTTAAACTGTTTAACTTTATTGTCAACAATACATTTATGATTTATATAATACCATGATTTCCATTCCATGAATGGACGGTTTTTCAAAAACTTGCCTAATAAAAAGCTGGTAAATTTCTTTATTTATCATTTCGGTTAGATGTTTATTTTGAAACCTTAACTCTAATATTTGATGATTCATTTGATTTAACAATATTTTTCCAGCTATCTGGTATAGATTGTTTTAACATATAAATTTCTGCCATCCAATTCTTTTTGTTTTTTATGATTATTAAAATTAAAAATTAAAATTAAAAATGTCGCCGGTTTTTTTTTAAATTATGTCATTAATGAATATCAAATCTGAATCAGCCCAGGTTTTGAAGAAGACACTTTTATTATTGCATTTTATGGATTTATTACCCCATATTATTTCCTTCCTAATATTATAAATTTTGTTAGACATTTTGTCTTGATAAACTGACATTTGTGAAAAATGGATCCATATTGACAGTAAGTCTTTATAAGAAATGCTCAATTTGTTTGCAATTGATTGTAAGATGAGGAAGTTCTTGCCGAATTGGTCAAACATAAGAGATGGTATTGTTTTCCAGCTTGCGCTGTTGTATTGATAAGGTGGGTTACCCATTTTATTTTCATGTTTTTAAAAAATAACTTGAAATCTGGCATATCTAGAACACCTTCAAGTTTGTTACCAACAACTGTCTTACGTTTGATTTTATCTCTTTTTCCGTTCCAGAAAAACTCGAAGATCATTTAATTAAATATCTTAGAAAAATAAGCGGGAGTTGCAATATGTTGAGCTAAATAAACAAACTTGGAAAAAAGTAAGGTTTTTGTGACCGTTATTTGTAAGTTTTCGTTTACTCCGAGGGTTAATTAGCTGGTTACAATTTTCGATTTTGTCAGTCTAACGAAGGTTTACACATTCATTTTTATTAATTCCAAAGTAGACGCCCAGAGATTTAACATGTTTTGTAGTAAAGTGTACACCATGTAACATAGTGACGGGTTGAATTTGCGATGTACCTATCCAGAGGCTAAGCGGTTTCATCTTGTTAAGTTTAAGACCCGAATGTTTTCCAAAGGTATAAATTATTTCTAAAACAATAGGTATTTCTAAATGGCTTTTAAGAAATAAAGTAGTATCGTCTGCACGTTGGGTAACTTTAATGTTGTTTTCTTTTACTTTTATACTTTCATATTTTTCACATTGTTTCAGTTTAATTGATATAACTTCAACAACTATAATCAAAAGAAGAGTAGAAAGTGGATAGCCCTGTCGAACGCCACGTTGTAAATAAAATGAGTCTGATATCCATCCATTGTTTGCTATTTGGGACGTTATATTGCAATACAGAGTTCTAACCCATCTAATAAACGAGTCCTTAAAGACGAATTTATTCAATATGTCGATCATAAAAGGCCATTCTACTGTGTCGAAGGCTTTATCGAAGTCTAAAATTAGAATCGCATCCTCTTTGTTATAACGATCAGTATGATCTATGACGTCATCTATAAGTCGTATATTGAAACCTATATTTCTGTTTTTGATATAACCTTGCTGATCAAAAGTTTTCGGTTGGACTAATTGCATGCGTTTTGCTAAAATATTTACCGTTAGCTTATAGTCAATATTTAAAAGGGATATTGGACGCCAATTTTCTAGGTTTTCGGGATCACCCTTTTTATACAATAGCGAAAAAACTTCTTGTTTTTGAGTTAAAGATAATTCGCCTTTTTCATAGCTTTCGTTAAATGAACTTATAACAAGATTTCCCATTATAGCCCAAAAGGCTTTATATAATTCAACTGTAAAACCATCAAGTCCATGACTTTTATTCAGTTTCATTTCATTGAGCGCTGCTGTCGCTTCTTCGTGAGTTATTTTGCTTTCGCATTTATCAGATAAATTTGGTTCCAAAGAGGTAGGTATGTTAACGTCGGTTATATATTGAGTATGGTCCACATTGTCTTTATATTTTGTGGTGTAGAAATTAACTTCTGCATCTTATATTTGTTTTGTTTCAAAGACTCTGTCACCATCAACAAGTATTTAATTAATAACTTTTCTGCTTTGACGTGATTTCTCTAGATTAAGGAAATATTTAGAATTTGTTTCGCCTTTCTCAATAAAGTCTATTTTTGAGCGTATTTGAGCACCGGTCGCCTTACTTTTATATATATCATTTATTTCTGATTCGATCATGTTTTTGTCTTGAACGACGTTTTAAAAATTAAATTGTTTGATTTCTAATTATATTTATCTAATATATCTAATTTATATTTTACAAAATTCCCTTTTTGCTTGAGGGTTAACATTCGATTGAATTTGCTGATTAAGAATATTTTTAATTTTGGCTTTGTATTCTTTGTTGTTGAGAAGAGAGTTATTCCAATAGCCGGGACCACGTGTATTAGGTAGTTTAAATTTAAGCGAAATGGCCATGTGATCTGTGGTATGTATTATTGTTGGTCTGATGTCTGTTGAAAATACTTGAGGAGTGAAGTTGTGGTCACTAAGCCAATAGTCAATTCTGTTTTTTTCTGTCTCATTCTTACATCGCCAAATATCACACAATTTATGAGTTTTGATAAGGCGATAAGTTCTTAACAGTTAGAACATCTGATTGTTGTGATTTGGTTATTCTGTCATTTATGTTTAACGTATCGTTATGGTCGCCGCCGATTATTTAAATCCCTAAGCATTTCTCCGAAATAACATATGATAAGATTAAGTAAATGTTTCTTTCTTTTTTTATTTGGCGAATACAGATTTACTAGTGTATATGTATTTTCAAGTAACTTAAAATTTAGTAAGATATATCTACCATTACAATCACAAATGTGGTCTAATATATTGCCCTGGAGGTCATGTTTTATTAAAATAGAACATCCTTTACTATTTGATTCCCCGTAACGATGTACTAGTCTCCAATTATTAAATTCGTCCATTATATGATGCTCTATATTTTCAGTAAAATGTGTTTCTTGTAAAAAGGCAACATCTTGATTATTAAGCTTTTGAATTACACGTGCACGTTAATTTTTATATTTATGCAAAAAGCTAAAGAAACAAGATCAGTAGCAAAAAGTTTAAACATTAACCCGGTTTAATGGCACTGGGTAAACGCCAAAGACATAGAACATAAAATCACAAACAAGAAACATAGAAGAACAGCCCAAAACTCCACAAACAGCACAGTGCATACATACAATATATATATATATATATATATATATATATATATATATATATATATATATATATATATATATATATATATATATATATATATATATATATATATATATATATATATATATATATTAACTAGGTATGTTTATCAAGAATTGTTAGGTATCGCCTTGGAACGGTTTTAACCAGGTTATGTGCACAAACCTCACTCTTATCCCAACAATCCTTAATAAAGATAAAACGCAAAAGGTAAATCTTATCAAAGTATGCATAAACTTGAGGAAAGTTATCAATAAAACAAATAATAATAAACGTATAGCTAAACCCCAAGTACTTCTATGATTAGAGATCGCAATTCTATCTGCAAACGGAGGAATACAATTCAGAGCACCTAATGCAAACACTTTTCAAAGATACGATGCAGTCATTGTTTGAAACTATAAACATCACACACAGTCTGCCTTATAAAATAAAAGGTTTAAAACTGATCATAGAGTTTCATAATAAAAAGCATCATTGTACTAAAACTGGGAATAAATAAGGAAAACATTATCAAAAATAAAAGCGACATGTATTAGCTAATCTTTCCTTCCAAATGATTTGAAAATGTAAAATGTTTGAAGAAAATGAAGTCACATGCCAAAACACTCCGAGTCAGCCAAAAACGTGTTCACCAAATAAAGATAACATGAATTAGCAAAATTAGGAAAGGATTCTATATTCAACCCTATATTTTGTTTGAGGTATTCACCATTCAAAACTACAAGGCAAGTGCTCTTCAAAATATTGCCTTTATATCCGCAACTAAATAAAATCCAAGTAATTCATTAAGTCTATCTGCCCAACTACCTGCTGGAAACATTTTAACTTTACGAATTTTCTTTAAAACATCACCATAATAATCGGGATGAGCAATACTATTAGCAATCAGCGATTTAAGACTACTATTGTACTTTGATATGAGATTATAATGACCATTAACAAATTTTGAGAAAGTTTTCCTTAATTTATAATATCTGAAACCCTGTTTTAGAAGTTTTTGCGTCATAAGTTTACTGTGAGAGCTGATTATTTTTACATCTGTACATATTCTAGCAAATCTAATCATCTGTGCAATTAAAACACCATATGATGGTGAACTAGGAACACCACCATCTAAAGAAGGGTAATTTATCATTTTAAAATTAAAATCATCACGTGTATCATAAAGATTGATATTTCCCTTTACTTCGAGTCGCAATTCTAAATATGATGCTTTTAAAACGGATGTATTAGATTTATTAAGTTGCAATTGTGAAGGGTATATGGAATGAATATTATCTGTAAACACAGGATTATCTAAACTTAGAATATCATCAATATATCTAAAAGTGCTATTGAATTTATCAACAAGAGCTCGATCTCCAGACTTAGATGGGCCGCGTCTTGCGATTTTGGGCCTTCGGACATTTTTTTGCATATTTTTAGGTTTTTCATTAAAAAGAAAGCTTAATAATTTCTGAAAACAAATCTGTTTTCCGTTTTCAAAAATATGCACAAATAACTGAAATATACAGATTTAAAGTTCGTGGTCTTTTAATCCGCGTCGACAAGAAATCGAGCGTCACGACGTTGGAATGACGTTGTTATATAAACAACATAACGTTCGATGGTTTTAAAGAAAAAAAGTCTTGTAAATGATTAACGTCTATTTTATTTTTTAGCTGACGTTCTTGTAATATGAATAAAAACTAAAATAAAATTTAAATACATTGTCGATGAAGTTTTAAATAACAAAAACAACTACATATCTAACAATGTGCTTTCAAAACCAAAATATACATGACAAGTTATGTTATAAATATATATGGAACTAAGTAAGTATATTTCAAATAGCCGTAATCACTCGTCATTACGAAACAAATGTCTTTGAAATCAAACAAGCTGTCAAACTATTCTTCGGGACACGTTGAATCACTGCACGCTGGTCGCACATACTGGCGAACGTGCATCCTTAGGTAACGCCGTCTTTCTGCAGTAAGAACGGCCGGCGTTACTGTGTTTGGCATTCCCTGAGGTAAGACAGCGGCCCGTTTCATGAGCTGCACCCTTGTTTCTGGTTCTCCGGATGTCCGTTTTACATAAACTGCGGAGGAGTCGGCCTTGCAGAATTGGAACGAGTGGTATTTTTGAATACCTCGAACCGGCAAAAAATCGAGCTGTAGGTATCTGTTTAATTATTTAGATACTAAGATACTAGTGTTATTCATACTTATTAAAAACAAATAGGTGTAAGTGTTTTAGTAGAGAAAGTAACAATTAAAAGTACCACGCCCAGTTCTCAGAGCCGTCTGTCTTCTTGTACGGCACGGGAACGTTGCTTTTGGAAGATTTGTCGACTACCTCCGCTAGCTGCGCAAGGCTGTCCACATCGCACCGTCGGAATAGTTTTTTGATGTTGGCAAACCCGCTATCTACCAGGCACCTAATACATTTGCATGGATATAAATATGAACCGTTCATTTAACAGCACTTGAGCTAAGTTTTTAGACACAAAAAGAGTTGTAAACAAAATCATCTGAAGACGTTTTTCGTAGGGACAGAAACACCGTACCGTTTATTTCCATTTTTTATAATTGTTTTTCAAAAAACAAAGTTAACTGTTTTACCTTGTATGACCTGGTATTTGCATGAGTAGCAGTATTTCCTCGTGCAGCCCCATCTGAATCCTCCAACTCAGGTATGCCAGTACGTACCGGTTCTTATTTTGTCCTGAAACATTATACATACGAACGTAAGCATTTATTGAACTACAGTTAACAATAAAAGATAATCTAATCATACACTCGGTATGTTTGTTACACTATTACTTTTAACTTTATTATTATTATTTTTATTTTTTATCATTTTTTTCATTATCATAAGTATTATTATTTTTACAATTATTATAATTGTTATTATTATTATTATTATTATTATTGTTATTATTATTATTATTATTATTATTATTATTATTATTATTATTATTATTATTACTATTATTATTATTATTATTATTTAAATTAAGCAGAAATGGGCCTAAATTTATTACCATGTTTTTAATGTTTTCCAGTGCTGTCGATTCTAACCCCAAATATGTGCACTTTTCGACCGGTGATGAAATACAGCGGTCCCATTTGACGACTGTGGTGTGGTATTGTAACATTTAGGCTATAGTCAAAAGTGTAGTGCACATGCACTAGCTCCGGACAGCTGAGCACCGAACTGGACCAATGGCCCGGACGTGCGAGGACATTTCGTCTGCGGCTTCTTTTAGTGTCTCCCTGTACACCTCTCTTTCCCTACGTGCGACCTATAATCATATTTAAAACAAGAGCATTACTTATGTGTTTATTAATAAATTATTCGTCGAACTGTTCAATTGCAGTATCGATTACGTTGTTTGCTGAAAGTATTTCAATAAGCAAAAAGTTATCTTACTTCATGTATGTAACAGATAGACTTTTATTTCTAAAAAATAAATTGAGTTTAGAAATTTGATACTTGATCTAAACTTTATTTTTATTACCCTTGACAAGATTAGTTTTACTTTATTTAAACGTGAGATACCTCCACATGCTCTAGGAACGCAGATGAAGCATCCAACTTGTCCTGTTCTAGGACGGCGTCAACTATTCTCTTCCGTAGTAGTTCGCACGGTTGGCAAACATCGTCACGAGGACCACTTATCCTGATGCGTGGTACACATTGCCTCCATATGTCCTTGAAGCTAGTTAGGCCCAACTGTCTTGTACCGGCTTTATCGGCCTCTTCCTGATATGTTTTATGAAGGCCAATTTTTGTGTTGTTCGATGGTAGGCTTCACCATCGCTGCCCCTCGGAGCCGCAGGCTGAGGGAGACCATCTGTTTCCGCAGTCTTAAGAAGGAAGTTAACCACAAACTTAACATCGTCATATTTAATTGCTTTGTGGGGCTTTTTCCCGGTGTTTCCATGCACTCTTGGAACGGGCCCATTTTCGTTCAGATGCTCCTGAATAGTTCTTAATGTTTTTAGTTTGAGATCGAATATCTCGGCAAAAGCGGACTTGCACAAGTTTCGCCCATCGTAAACATATCTGTATCTTATTCTCTTTCTTTTTCCACCCTTAGTTTTTTCATGAGCAAATCTTTGCAAAGACCCCATAACGTATAACTCCTTTTCAGATTTTTCCATTTCTCGCACTGAAAGGATATGATCTTGAATTTTGTCTGAATCAAACAGACTCATGCAGGTTGTTTTACACCTGCAGTCGTCGGTACTCATATCTTCATCCGGTGCTTGCATGCTTTCGTCATTTTCGTCACACATGGAACCCGACAGAAAATCTTCTATCCTGGTATCCAGACGAGACAGCTCACCATCCTCATCCGTTCCCTCTACAATATCCCAACCAGTGTCTCTGTGTGTCATCCCTGTCGTTGTGCTCGGGCGCAGATGTGGACTCACGTATTGAAATAGTTTCAATACTATAGGTTCCCAGGAGTGAGTCCAATTCCTAGTTTTGAAATAAAATATGTAAAATATAAGTACAAAGTTTAATAATAGAACACCTATATTATTCATGCAGCTCACAAATTAAAAACATACTTTATGAAAAAAGACATGCACACAATTTGTCAATAAAATAATCCAGTCCTAAAAAATAAGTTTACATGTAGGTGTGAGCTTCTTTAAGAAAAAAATATCGTAGTGCTGCAATGCGGAATCGATCCGCGGTCCTTTCAATTGCCAATCCGACGCGCAACCTACTAAGCTAATTCCCCGTTACTGTAAGTTATTGTTTTAACACAGCACTTAAATAATACTTCTAAATATAGATATTCAGCGTCGCTTATAGCAACTGAGCGTAAACAAATCTTTATTTCTTATTTCTTCGCTGAATACTTATAGAACCAATACTTAACTTAGGTTTCAAAAGCTGATATTGTTTTTCTGCATAAATTGTACATTTAAGCATTTTCATGATTTGCGTAAACTTTATTATTACTTCGATTTTGCCTCAGCGTAAAATAAGGAAATTGGACGCACTGATGCAGAAGCCTTAAGCGGAATTTTTCACGGAGATATTTTTTATCATGTTTTTATTAATTTACGTCCACTAAGATTTCAAAATAATTGCAAAATAAATTCAAAGATATTACTTACCTCGAATGGGTCCATTTCTTTTGCTCAATGTACAGTGCCCTTTCATTTAACAACAAAACAATTCACATACTGGTCGACGGAAAGTCAAAACAGGTGCGAGTACTTTCCCGTACTTTCTGACGGTGTCAGAAAATTGTCCGAAGGCCCAAAATCGCACGACGCGGCCCAGATAATTTCAACATATATTCACATTCATAGCAGTATAAAAAGAGGTCTTCAAGTAAAGGTGCATAATTGGCACCCATTGGAATTCCAATCGTTTGCTTATATAAACGTTTACCGAATTTTAGAAAAGAAGTATTGAGTACAAAATTTAAAACTTCAATGACATCTGCGCATGTCCAATAGATATATTTATCTGAGCAATCATTAGTAAAAAAGCTTTTTTAACATTAACTGCCATGTAAGTTGTTTTCTCCCTCGCAAAAGTTTGTTTGTAACTAAATATTGTGGAATAGATGAAGAGAGCGTTGAAAAGTCATAAGTATTAAGCACTGAGACATTATACCGTCTATTTTCAAAATCATTAACTAAATCTAAAGAATTTTTGATAGACCAAAAGAGAGTAATTCCAGAATTCTAATAAACTTTACTACAGTTTGTTTTTACATGAAACTTTATTTTTTTTACATGAAACTCTATAGCAGTTCAGCAGGATGTAAGTAAAATTGAAACTTGTTTAGTAGACCAAGAAATGGAATTAACAATAAATCGTGATTTATACGGATTTTATGCATTTTAGGCAACCAGTGTATTGTAGGAATGTTTTTATGATCATCATTCAACAGAACTTGAAATTTAGCATTAGAATCAATATGATTTTTAATAACACTTTCTTCATCGAGTTGGCTTGAAATGTAAGTTCTAGAAGATTGTAACTCTTCAATAATAGTATTTACATAATATAAACGTCAAACTATGATTACATTATTAGCTTGTCTTAAACCTTGAACGTTAAGTGATATAAAGTGAATTATATGATGTTGCATTTTAAAGCTAATTAATATTTAACAATTGATTTCGTTGTTACTTATTTCTGACGTTTGAGTAAGGATTTTGACGGATATCTAAATCATAAAGTTGGTTAAGTCCTTAAGAGTAGCAACCTTAATACAAAAGGCGAAAGTTAAGAATTGCTAAAGGAACCATCATATTCAAATTCCAAGTACACAGTTGAACAATGAACTTCGAATGAAGTAAATTGTAACTTGTTCATTATCTTCATTTGGTTTAATGGATGTGATTTTTAGTGCCATATTTAATTTTATACCATGCTGTTGGTACTGAATCTTAATATTTAAAACAATTGCAAGGTGCTTTACAGTTAATTCCAGCTGTATTTTAGGATAGTGATGACTTAATATATTAGCTTCATATTCAGCATTTTTATTATCCTTAGATACTTGTATCGGTGTAAATACCATCTTGTATACCATTAAAATTGGTTCTGATAATTTCATCCTTATAAAAGAATATTAACGCTTTTAGGTACACAAATCTCCATTTTGTTTTACAATTACAACAACTGGTATCGGACTACATCTTCTTTTCCTAAGATATGAATTAATAAAACCATACATGGATTTAAGACTTTTCTGGTGTTGCAATACTTTTTATTCCCTCCTTTTAAAATATTCTGCATTTTCTCTTATATTTTTTATTTCTTCATTTTTTCATCGTCGCTCAAATTATTGTAACTTTTAATACTTTCTTTAATAGAAGCTACAGTCATAATCAAAGTAATGTGTTTTACTATTTCTCCATTCTATATTAATGCTTATATATTATTTTTTGCTTATTATGTATGTTCTCCATACCCATTTAGTTTATATCTTTCCATATATCTTTCAAGTGGCACAACGTAATTAGCTTGTTGTTATGCGATGGTAATGTGTACGTAGTATGTGCATCCGTGCGTCAGTGCGTCCGTGCGTTCGTGCGTCTGTAAACAATTGCTTGTGAACACGATACAGTCTTCAGTTTTGATTGTATCTCGATGAAACTTGTACAGTATCTAGATATCCATTAGAGCTCGGTTCCTTTTGAAAACCAGCCAGATCTGCCCATGCATGCCTGGATAATGGATCTTGAAAGTATAAAAAATGTTATTTTAAGCTTAGTCTATGTTTAGCCAAATCTACATAAGCGAAGTCTATTTTTAGCCAAGTTTACATGTAAAGTCACAATTGCGTGTGAAGGTTTGTTCAAATTATGGCCCTGGGGTCATTACTGCCCCCCCCCCCCCCCCGATGGAGATTGTCCCGCAAGGGACCAGTGCGGCAAATGCAAACGACCTCGGCGACGTTGGCGGAGGCCCAGGGAAGAGTTCTCTTTTTTTTGTAAGGGACGGACTCCCCCCCCCCCCTTAAATTGGGAAATATTAAAAATCTTTTTGTCTGAAACCACTATGCAAATCCTTGCTATTTTGAACAAGGCTTTATTTAGTGGTCCACTACCATGGTTGTTCAAATTATGCCCCTTGGGTCAAAACTGGCACTGCCCTGGGTGTCACAAATTTCCTAGAGACTTATTTAAGAAATATTTTCAAGATATTCTTGTTTAAAACCACAAGGCCCAAACCTTTGATATTTGTTATTGAGCATCATATGATGCAATTGAAAACATTTGAAATAATTCCCCTTGGGCAAATGCTGGCTCCACCTCTTTTGACTTACTTATTAATTTTTAAAGCTAAAGTAATGAAATTTTGACCATGTGAACAGTTTTGCAAACAAGCATTAATGTTGTACTCGGATGTCTTTGACTTTGACCTTTGACCGACTTTTTATTTTTAAAGCTTCAGAAATGAAATTTTGACAATGAGTACAGTTTTGAAAGCAAATATTTTTACCCTCAAATTACCTTTACTTGGCACAAATTAAAATAGTTCATGCAACTAATCTGCTTACAACACTTCCTGTCCTCAGATGTTGAACGTGCAGCGTTTTCAGCTAACCCAAGCACTAAAAGTGAACTATATATTTGTTGCTTATTACTCAAACGTACATGCTCTGGATTGAAAATGACCATAAAAGCCATGCCAGTAGAGCATAGGCCCTTTTGGGCCTCTTGTTTCAAGTTCTAATATTAAATTAAAAACAGATTTGTTTACTTCTTGTTCGTTAACATCCTGTTGCATTGACATTGTCTGTGTGTTTTCTTCAATATGACTTTTATCTAGCAAAACGGTAATTCCTCCGGGAATGGCTCCAGCAGCTACTGCAGCAACTGGTATGGCTGGTACTAACGCTAAAACAGCAGTTCATCTAATTAGACCGCTTACTACTTTTAAAGCTACGCTTTTATTTCCGCATAGTTTATAGCTTTTTCTATTGCTCTTTATGCTGCGACTGATTTGGATAAATGAGTTAAAAGCTGTCTTACATTTTCTATTTTACAATCTGTCATTATATTATTTATATTTTAAAAGGAAGCATGCATTTGGGAACTCAAAAATCGTGTTCCAAATATGTAACTGTAAAAGGCTTAGCACCGTAAATAAACCGTAGTTGTATGCAATATGCTCTTTGTTGGGGGAGTTGACTTATTTGGGGTAGATAGTAGATTTACAAAGGATTACATGGTTAAGCACCAAAATAATTGAACTAGTTAAATGCACAGTAGATTCATTTGAAATCTACTTCTACTTAATCTTGTAACGCTCAATTCTAGTAAGGTCCAAGTTAGTCAAATGTGGACCTCGACGAACATATTACAAACTACTTCTGAAATCAACAAATATCCTCTATAAAATTCGTGATTGCACGCAAGTAACTTTTTTGTCGCTTAATTTTGTTAAAACTCATGTTAACTTAAGTCGCTTAATTTTGTTGAACCTTATGTTAACTTAAGTGGTATGTACTACAGATATAACAACACCAGAACTGTTTCCAAGTCTTTAATTTTAATTAAACAGAGCTTTGGGAGCAGTACGCTGATTTTCTTTATGAAAGAAATGTCTGATACAAAATGTAATAAACTTGTCTGTCGCTTAATCTTTAAAATTTACAGGGAATATAAAGGTATGTATAACGGATATAACAACACCAAACGCTTTTTTAAACAGAGAGCAGGGTGCAGCACATTTTTTTATGAAATTCGTAATTGCACATTTTAAACTTATTTGTCGCTTTATCTGTTTGAACTTTTCAGTTAATCAAGTTGCAAGTATTACTTAAATAAAAAAAACACTATTTTTTTCTTGTCCTTGTTTAACAGAGCGTGATGTTAATATAGTTAAATCTAGGACAGCATTAACGAGACTTAGACTTTTGTCACACAGATTAGAAATGGAGGCCGGTAGATGGCACACACCTACTCCTAATTGTGTAAATGAAAGGAAATTCAAGTTTGTAATATAATAGAAAGTGAATTTCATTTATTGTTCGAATGTACATTACGTGAACCTATCAAAACAAGCAGACCGGAAAGCTTTGCTACGTTTGGTTATTATCCGACTAATGTTCCTGCAGATCATCTTGTGCTGCCTTGCTAAAATCAGCAAAAACCTATTTGAGAAAAAGTAATGTGTGTTTATCAAAGTTTAAATTAAAATAAAAGAACTTATCGTCAGTAAAAATCTATTTGTTGGTTTATTTTTTAAGTAGAAAATTGTGTTTTAAAAATGTTATATCCTGTGCGGATACTAATACATACTTCTGGTATTCATTTACAACTGCATTTTAAATTAATGCGCTTTGAAAATGGTACGCTTGGGTAAATGGATCATATTTAAGCCTTTAAGGTATCTTATTGCCTTACATACAATAACCTAAAAAACGGGTTGATGTTTACTTTCGGATAATAAAAATGCTTTATCGAAGTATTCAAAATAGTTTGTGAACGTTTTTAATTATACCGTCTTAAATATTTCAGTCATTTATTTTGTGAACAAAGTGCAAGGTGTAACTCGGACACACACACACACACTGGAACTAATACTAAGGTGTGTTTTCAGTTTCGTTGGTGCTTGGTTGGTAACAGACTTGAAATTGGACTGAAACGATGTATACCTATAAAGTATGTAGGCTATTTTAGTACAGACAGTAAACATGGGTCAGGGCGCCCTGCAAGCCCATCAGCATACAGACGACCTCAGTCATGTGATGTTCATCTTTCAGCTCTTTCAGAACGGCTTGATATTCACGGCTCTCGTGGCCGGCGTCATCTGTGGCGGTCACCTAGTCTTAGTTCGCCGGAAGTACTGCCGAAATACCACGACACTTTTTACGGTGGTGCTCTCCGGATTATTGCATCTGATTGCGAGCGTATGCATGCTGACAATTGCCGAGAAGTACACGGCAAGGAGTGTAAACCTGAGGCATCCGAGAGTCGGCTCGTGCTTGGATTACTCGATGACTGCGGCGTGTGCAAACACGGTGCTGCTCGTGTTAATCGTGCATAATGTTTTTGTTCAGAATTTTAAATGGTCGGTGACTTCTTGTCTAACATACACAGGAACACTTGGTTGCATCATCACAGGCAGTGTTTTCGTTATCAAGAGAATGCCGCAAGACAGCCCACTTCAGATTGCACAACATTCGCTAGTGACGCTTGGGACTTCCGAAATTCAGCACGTAGGTGTATTCTGGTCCGTGTGTCAGAAAAACGTTTACAAGGAAAGATGGGCTATTCTGGTGGAATATTTACTCATATACGTGCCCGTTATTGTCACAGTGCTGGCTGCTCTCTGCATGAACAGGACAAAACAGACGGGTATGATGATTTGTTTAAATTTATTTTCAACCACAATAATGACATGTTTGTGTAACATGGCGATAAGTTTGAACTGATGAACAAATACATAAATAAAGGCACAAAACAAACATTTCCATTTGCCTGAAAGCAAGACGTATGTTTCCGTTTTCAATATTTATGCGAAAATTACAGAAACAAGCTCAGTAGCAAAAAGTTTAAACATAAACCCGGTTTAATGGCACAAGCCGAACATTGACACAACCTTTGAAACGCATAACATCCAACGTTGTAAGGTCATAAACCACATGATAACGGATGAAATTGATACTTCAACCTTACGTCCATTAAATGTTTATTATTCGTAGTTTGGTATGCAAATATTTATAGAACGACCCGACTGTAACCGGAAACGTTTTATCAAATGACGTCACGATAACGCGGGAAAAGATCAACCAGTTAAAATCACTTTTAAACGTAATATTGAATCACTTATAGCAACGACACATTTGTTTTATCACTATTTAACACTTTCTATTTATATTTTACGGCACCTGCTGAAACAATACAAACATTAACAAGATAAAAAAAATCCATGTATATTGTTATGCGATAAATTGCGATCCGAACATATCCCAAGATGTTGCCTTCATCGATTGATAAACGCAATTGCACAAGGGCAGTTCATTTAAGGAATGGAAGTTGAGGTGTAAATATAATAATGTCTACACACGTAGCATAGCAAAAGGAGGTATAATCAAAATTCTTGTAATAACCTACATTTCCAGACTTAGGAAATCGCTTATCAGTCAAGGGTACACATCAAATGGGTTCTTCTTCCAGGGGAGACGTTAAACGAGGGTCCCATGTGGTAGTACTATTCACATGTGCATATTTAAGAGCCAGGATGGATTTAAACATGGTAGCATACTGCATGTGCACCATGTCCCACATCCTTAGAATATTTATATGACAAACTAGACTGATTTTGACACCGGGGCCGATATATAAAATAAACGTACATTCCTCACAAGAGTCTGGAAGAATAATTAAACAAGTTCAGCACCACTGTCATACATTACGCCACACATAGAAGCCCTTAGACTATTTATCTTGAATGATAAATATTTACTCTCTTGCCTGTGTCAGCGATAACAATATTTATCTAATCTTATATTGACCCTTATACTCTCAGCTCGACGGCACAACGCCGGAATGAGACACAATGCAATCTATGCCAAGCCTCAATGATGTGGTTATTTGTTTACCATTGTGACTGAAAGTGATCAATTTGACATGCTCCGACATGGTTAAGACATATATAAGATTCGATTAATCTTCCTAGATAAATATTAAGTGTTAAGGATATTCCGCAATGTCCACCAAATTGTTGATTATAAAAGCAGTAGATGTCTAGAAACAGAATTTTAACATATTGAACTTGATTTCAGGATTGATGCTTTTACTAAATAACAAAAAAAGTGCATGTAAGATGCATTGGATTTTGTATTTATTAATAATGTCTAAGATAAAAGAGCCTTTAACATTGTTTATTTGAGATTTTAAAATTCAAAGTAGGTATTGAATCATATGCAAAGTCATGAATGGAAAGTTTGAGATATAAATGTCGTCCAGTACAAGTTGTTATCAACTACTTTTCTTACTCTCAAATAAAATATACACATGTCATGTGACCGAGTGTACTAATTATCACACCATGTTAACCTGACTCCGTCACGAATTGCTTGATCGCGAAATACTTATGAATATTACTGAATGTCTTTCTGTTTATATTCTTTGCAGATGTCACCATCACAGAGTTAAAGATTATTTCAAACAGAGAGTGCAATGTTACAGGGTTTAACTGCAATTGTGTTAAGTTAAACTCAGTCATGGTTGCCGTTCTTTTATATTTTACTCTTGTCTTACTCATTGTTAGGCCAGGATACATTCTGTATGCACACTCAACTTCGGGCTACTTCCGGGACATATTGCCAAGTTTGTTACAGACAGTGAGTTTTACTTTTATTTGCTCAGAATATATTGGAAAGGTCCTTATTCGATCACAACATTGGAATAATGAGGTGAAAGCGAAATGCAATTGTGACTGTAAGGAAACGAGCAAGCCTCTAATGCAGGTTTAATTAGCTGTTAATTTCTGTGGACAAGTTTGTTTAGGATGTGTTCTTTAAACGTTATTACTTTGAATGGGAAATACATCGTTAATTTTCCACAAAACTGTGATATTATGCCAAATATGTTTGTACCGCTTTTGTGACTGGGTCAATAAAAAGCAAAAAAGGATTCCTTCAGGCGGAGTAAAATTCAAAATATTGTCATAAATTTAGCCAGAAACATGCTAACATGGGACCTCGAACACAATCATCCTTACTATATCAGAAAGCATATGCATAGCTTAAATATCCATAAAGTTTAGCTCCTCGATCGAGATAGAAAAACGTACCGCATTTGCTGTGACAAGCAAAATAATTGTTTATGTTTTGTACACATCTTTATATATTTCAAATCATAAAGTATCGTACACAGTTTAAAAGGCTGTGCTGGATTTAATAATATCCAATTAAAACAATATTTAAATGTCGATGTAATGTTTTTATGTGTACATTTGCAGTTGTAATAAAATCATAATGCCATTAAATTGGAAAACACTGTTATTTCAACAAGTTTGCATCAATATTTTAAATCATGTTTGTACGGTATTAATTTTTATATGTTTTGAGTCATTTTGTTCTACCTTGATCTTTATCATTTAAGAAAATTGAGGCAAAAAACGAATTAACATGCGCCGTAACTGGCACATTCTGTTTTCATGCTATTGTCCTTTAAATAACTGTCCCTTATTAAAGTGTTCTATGGTGAATGGACCAATTTAGACGAGAAATGACGCTAATTTCTAGTGTAACTTGAGCGCCATCACCATATATTGAAAGACAGTCTCACATGTGAAGTAAATATTTAACGACACTAGAAAAATAAGTTCCTTTAAATTGGCTCAACGTAATCACTATTTACTGGATAGAATTGTGCAATCCTGCATACGAGACAATGCGATGAAAAAATAAACATTTGATCAAGCATGTTCAACAAGTCATTTAAATCACAAATCACACAGTCTTTAAACCTTGAAGGAAAGTAGAAGTTTGTTGTAACTGTGATGTACAGGCGATTTGTAGCTAAACACTTCTTCATCCAGAAAATTAGGTTGATAAGCTGGGTTCTCATGATGTGTTCTGTAACCTTTATCGACATGTTACTGAATGAATAAAGTGATGATGTTCGACAAGAACAACGGATAGGCTTGAAACACTAGCCATAAAATGTCACTTGGGGAACATTTTACACAACCGATGATAAAGATCATCACTCACATAGACATTCTGCTATTTTGATTAAACAACTTCAGATCGAAAATCTTTCTGTATTATTCAATTTGTAAAAACAAAACCGTGTCAGATGGTTGTTTAATAGTTCTACAGTTCTTTTTTAGTCATTAAATGCATAGTGCGAGCACATTGGCAGAATATTAAATACAAGTGTTGACTGTAGTTGGCAAAACATATAGGAAACTTTGGAAAGTGAGTTGTTTTTTTTTCAAATCTAATTCAGAAGCTTACCAAACAAATAATCGCAGCTGACACAACATCCAATTTAATGACAGTTATGAAAGCCATACTGTTTTTTGTTTGAATAGTAGGTCCTGTTGTCGAAAGTTTAAACATAAACATCGTCCAATGGCACAGGGTCAACGTCAATGACATATAACAGAAAACCAAACATTCACAAATCAGAAACGCAGAACAACAACACAAAATTCCCTTAACAACACACTACACATAACATATACAAAACTATGGGTGTTTATCAAAGATTGTTGGGTACCGCCTTGGAATGATCAGTAAACTGCTAATATACTGGGGGTCTAAACTAGTTTGTGTGTACAAACTTACTCGTACACAAACACTTCAAAAACGTAAACATGTAAATGTTTAATCAAAGTTTGCATTTACTTAAGGAAACTTAAGAAGAAAACGAATTGTTTTAAAACTAAGGTAGACCCAAAGTTCCTGATATGGGATCCCATCTCTATGATCAGACGTAGGATTAAAATTCAGAATACCAAATTAAAACCTTTTCAACAATATGACGCATTGATTATATTTTAACAGCATCAAGATCAGTGTATAAACATTACCCCCTGTTTGGTCCTTAGAAATTGACAGTTATAGTGCCGATCTGGTACTCGTGTGCGACACACTACCTCATCGTAAACATGTGTTCCAAATTTCCTTTGAATCCTACAATGCATGGGTAATATGTTGCCCTGAAAAGGTATAGTTCTATCAACAGTACTCAATTTTACATTTGACCTTTAAGTTTGACAGCTACATAGGAGGAACATCATCTATCCTGTACAAGACTTGTCATCGTTGCATGGTGAACGTTTGTGCATAGTTTCTTAAAAATCCTATGATGCATTGATAAGATATGCACATGCCTAGTCCCTTTCAAATTGGATGTATGCATGCGCATATATCGAAAAGAAATTATGGCAGTTTTAGGGCTGAACAACTGTGGTTAGCACACTCCTTGTGGCAACACGGACAAAAGAATGGATATATGTCGAATTGTGGAATTAAGAGTGATATGAGAACAATATTGATGCACACCTTAAGCTGTTTAACTTTCCTATTTTGTTTAATGTATTTGAACTGTACTTATGGTGCTATATTGAATTATTGTGCAGACCATTTACAAAATCAAGGGCCATAACAATTCTTACCCCAGGTGGAATATGGCAGAAAGAGAAGGCGCGCACAAGCCGAAGCTGAGTGATCAACCAAGTACATCATGATACATTGGACAACCATTAGACCTTTTGATGAAGTCACAAATCCTGTCGGCTAGACTATGTCATAGTATAATATCATACTGTTGACGTAACATGCGACAACAGTTTTAAATCCAAGGGCCACAACTCTTGTTAACCTAGGTAAAATGTGAACAAATGGGATGGTAAATGCAACCTTTGCTGACAATCATACACATGATGTTAAACGTTTGCTGATGAAAATGACCTACATACTATCAAAGATGTTCGGCTGTGACAAATCCTATATAGCTCATTTAAGAAGTTGTATTAATAAAAGTTTAATATGGAGGCTTTCACGTACAGAAGAGAAATTCAAAACATAATGTTCATTAATTGTTGGAACTGTCTTGAATAGGAGAGTTACTTACATGCTAGCGAGTACGGGGGCCATGTGACAACAAAGTTTTGATTTTTTTGTAGCAAGTTCTATTTTGGTTGGCATTCAAGTTTTAAATGAGATCCCTCACTAAGTGTAATATTGAAGTAATACTTCAAAAGAGAAACCACTACAAACACTCAAGGTTTAAATTTCAACTACTTTTTCAAACTATGTTTATCACAGACAATGATCTCTGTCAACATGTTAAATGTTTAATTATTTCATACCGATTAAGAACAGGATGTTATAATGCCATATAACAGATACATGTATGTTGATGAACATGACTTCAAATTTTAAGAAAGATTTGGCAGAAACTCAGTATACTGAAGTGAATGAGTTTTATTTGATTTCCTTTAAGAACAATATTTATGCCTTGGAACGGTCGGTAAAATTAAAATTTACTGGGAGTTTAAACCAGTTTGTGTGCACAACCTCACTCTTATCCCCAATGCTACCAAAACTGAATCCCTCTGCCTACGATAAGTAGATAAAATACTGTTATAATTTTCATCTAACGAAATGTCTTCAATGCACGTCCTGCTAACTTACCCACAGTACCGTTGTTGACAGAAGTTCAGAGCAGTCAAATTCTTGAGGCATTTTATAGAATGACTTGTGGAAATTGATGTCATATCCCATGAAGGAGACCATTACCTCCATGGCATGATCGCCAAAGTTCAAAACCTGTGAAACTGTGGCTATATGGTTTCGAAGTATTGTTCTCGTGATGTGTTCAGCGCATTGTAGTTTTGTTTCTTTTTCCAACCTACACCACACATATGAACTGCGAAGTGGTTTATACAGAGTCAAAGAAAAAGAGGTATTTGTTTGCTGCATTTACTGTTGCTTGATTTCTCAGTGTTAGAAGCAGATCAAATTTCTTCTCAATTTTAGGTGCCAATAAAATTACTGTCCGTTCCTTCTCATCACGAATCTCCACTCTAAACATTGTTGCTATAATGACTTTTTCTGCGGCACTAAGGAAGTCCAAAACGTCTCATAGTGCATTTTGATGCCGTTTTGCTTTGAATGTAAGCAATGACTTTTATTCGTTTGGTCTCCCTCCTCGTCTGGTTTGGAGCAGGATTGTTTTTAGGTGAGTTCTTCACATGTATCAGCCAAATACATATGAAGTTCCTTACATCTTCAGATAGTGGTAGAACTTGTCCTTTATTTATTTTAATCCTAGTCAAAAATTTGCCTAGTGTCTCTGAGTGTAGGCACTAAATACATGCTTGTGGGATTGTGTACGTGTTGTTCGTAATAATCAGTGTTTGTATGACAATAGAGACATCACATGCTGTAGGAAATATTTAATCATATACACATATACACATTAGCTAAGAATATGCACTCGCCAACCTGGCATTACAGGATATTTCAAAAACGATTTCCAATATATCAAACGGCGGGTTAAATTATACTTGAAAGCCACAGAGTTAGGGTAAGGTAAGGGTTAGGGCTAGGTTTTACTATGAACGGCCATATCTGGACCCGTTTAGCCGATCTTGATGATCAAAGTATCGGTCTTTTCGAAATGTCGGTTTACAATAACATTAACATGAATATAAGCTGCGATTTATAGCAAAAACCACACACCTGTACCTCGAAACGGGAACACTAATATCAATATTAGCAGCATTATCATTAAGTAAACATAAATGACAGCATTTAACATAATCAGCAGTATCCGGGTTTGCATACAAACAAAAGAATTTCAATTCAACATCGGGTATGTTAGTGATGAAAAGTAATCGTTGTAAGGCAACTCTTCAGAGCATAATTAGTATTTGTTTTAGTTCAATGGTCAGACTTAAAAAGAAAGAAAAAAACCCCAACCCAAACCCAATTGTTTCTAAAGCATAGCAATACACCAATATAAGAAGAAAAAAACAACAACATTAGGGTAAGATTATTGCTATGGTTTAACTTTAAAAAACATACTTCTTCGATTTACATAGGTGTTGCTTTGTTCGGTCCCTCTATCCATTTGCATTGGTGTCTACTGCCACGGTCATGTTTCTAGTCGAGCTTCAGCACTTCACATTTCGTCGGAGTGCAAGTCAGAGGCTGTCATTAGACATGGTTCAGTGTTCATCACTTTGCTTAATAGAGGCCTCTTTCTTTTGCTAAATGAAAGGTTCTGAAGAACAGACGCCTTTCGTCAATGGAGGGTTTTTTAACAGTTGCCTTTTGATTAATGGTGGCCTTTGCGAAGCCAGATTTATAAAGATGGTTGCGGTGAAATGAACAGGAGTTAGAGAGCCATATATTGTCAACCGAGGGGTTGTTTCTGGTAGCTTGTAACAAGAAATGTCCTGCTAACAGTGCAACAGATGGATGTATTATGCATTTAATTATGTGTGTATTACGTTAATTTTGCACACAGAAAGGAATATCACCCACGAACGTAGGGTAATAGCACATTTTGCTCAAATTCACTTAGTATTGGCAGATGCATAACCTTTTTTCAGTTTCTTTAAGAAGTTTTCCCATAATACTTCTTTTCGGCATCACTTTCAGCATTCTGATTTGCGTTACAAATTCGATAAAAACTGTGCTAAGTATCTTTTAATTAATCCCCGGCTTGACCTCTTTATTTGTCAATAAATGACCAACAAACAGCAATTCAATTGCCTAAACTGAAACTATTGTTTATTCAACTTCAAATTGCTTTTTAGAAACATCTTTAGCATTCTGTCACGCTCTTTATAATGTGAAACGTAAACCGTCCATAGTCAATTCCACCGTGCACGTTGCATGGCTTCACGAAATGATATTTGTTCCTGGCATTCCTTCAACTGTTTTCAGTAAAAGTTATCCCTTTATTGCTTCATAAGAGGCTTCTCGGGTGAAACAATATTGGAACGTTCACATTTATCTTGTTAAAAATGACTAAGCTTCTAACCCAATATGTGAGCTTAGTTTTGAAGAACAATGATGATAATTGATATTATTAGCACTCAATCCAGTTTGTCTTGTAAAACTTACCCCATTTCAACTGGATCTTTTCTCGAAGATGTATAACTGTTTTAGGATGTATTATGTTTTCTGGGAAGAGATCCAGTACTCTCAAAACATCCTTGAATTAGTTTGTGAAATCAATGGTTTTCTATTTAGTACTCACTTGAACTATTTTTTTAATCATTTCGATACAGGTATTGGCTCCAAAAAATGTTCATCAGTAAGTTTTTATTACAAATGTCTTTCAAGAATAAAACCAACCAGCAAACTGGTTTTTAAGTCCAAACTTGTAGATTGTAGCTTACGTTAGGTCTGTAATTCAGACATTGATTCTATTAAATCTTTATATTTGGATCGTTATAAAACATAAGAACAACTATGGAATAAATGAAACAGTGTTACAGCCTAAACGTGGAGCCGTATAGTGAATCGTGAATACAAACACAAGAACATTTGTAACATTATTATTATTTTTTATAAAAGTTTGCATACACTAAATTAAGCATTATAATAGGAGATTATTATTTCATGCAGATATATGATGTATGATGTGTTTGAAAGTAGAAAAGTAGTAGTAGTGTACCCTGTATATGCCTTTGTTGTGGCAAATAGTGGCTTGTGGCGAATGCAACTGTACCTGACTTCGCAGAAATAAACGATGTCATTAATCATGTTCTAGTGTATGGATGTGATAGGTTAATGAGCTTTTCCAGTTCATCAAAAGAAATAGGCAGATTGTCTTGTCTGAAAACCACCGGTATGAATTAGGAACGGATGTGACGAAACCCGTAAGAAACATTAATTAATAATCTGAAGTGTCAAAACCTCATGACGACAACAAAACTAAGAATTTCCCATCAAGAACCGCTTTAGTATAATGAGATGTCCAATTATCAGTTTTAATCTAAATGCGCTTACGCGATTCGAAATATTCCTTCGTATATTCGTTTATGTAAAGAAAGACGTGAAACTGTTTGGCGCGGTTAATTTTGATTTAAACTCGAGGAAAAGCCGAGTAGAACTAAGTTTTTCACCAAGTTAAGTGATATTGAATCTTTTTCGACATTTTTAAATCGTGGTGAAAATATGTTATAGATGCGTTTACGTTCCGTTGTGCAGTAAAAAGGCATTAGGCCTTTTGAGATATTTGATGACATTTGTAGTTCTTGTATCAGCGTCGCCTGCTTAAAACACTTTTAAGAAATGAAGAAATGTGTTACTGCGGCTGACAGTTTATTACCGAAAATGAATGTCTCAATAACGAGAATATGGTACTTACTGAGGAAAAGCAAGAGTTCTGTTTTCACCAGATTTATGTGGACAGCGAGTACTAATCCAAATAGAATTCAGTCGAGAACGCATCACAAGATATATACCTTTTTACAATTGGTATACTTTGCACTTGCAATATAGACAGATTAAAACGCATTAAACGCTGAAAAAAATTATCTCGTGATTCAAATGTGGAGGAGAGTGGTGCAGCTGAGAGCATGCTATGCGAAGCATCCTGCTCGGAACTATGTGATATTGAATAAGAGTTCTCATCAAGGAGTATAAACCTCCGACGACTCTTAACTGCTATCAAATAGGTCGGCACTATTTTACTGACCGCCATGACCTGCCCCATTCTCGGCTTCGTTATTTTCGTTATTCATCGCGGAGGTGAAACCGGAATCGAATCAAACCGCTTGTGTGTACGTAAAACAGTTTCATCTACACGAGGATGAATACGCTACAGTGTGTTATCAAAATGGAAATGTATTTTTGGATATGAGGATATTCGTCAACGGCTGCGCAACTCTCCTCGGAATTGATCAGAATCTTCTTCAGATTCCTACTTTGAAACAATTTACTTCGAATATCGATACGGCTATCTCCAAAGCGCTCAAGACTACTGGAAAAAGTTTAAGGTGTATGAAGGCGCGTCAAGTCATCAAATGTTGATGTAATGTTAAAAGTACGAACTATGTCGGTCACAGGACAGTTGATCCATTGATCCATTTTAAGTCTACTAGTATTGAGTACCGCGAACTAGTATATTTAAGAAAATGTATTTACTGTCCAGTAAACCCTTTATTTGACTTGCTAATAAGCCATGAGATACATTTGTGAACCTACCAATTGTATGCTCACACTCTAGTAGATTTGAAAAAGGCTACGTCATGACCCACATATTGCGAACTACTTAACAAGCTTATAAATGTACTTTCACATTTAACTCAAACGGTGTCTTATTTTTGACCACTTATCATCCAACGTTTATTTTCAATATTGGCTAATTACATATAAGTATTATATGTAATTACTTTTCTTTATTTAAGAAGTTAAAAATAATGGAAATTAGCAATTATGAGTCTAAACAAAAACATACTTTTAAACAAATTTATTTCTACATGCCACTGTCTTAGATTATCAATATCTGGAAATGGTTGTTTTGGAAACAAATACACTACACCACATGCTACCGAAGTAATTAATGTATTATGGTAATAGTATGAATATGAAAAATATTTGTTGCAGCCAAAATATCAACACTTTATTAATGTAATGGGTGAGATTGCAAAAAAAACAAAAAAAAACTATTGCTACTACATCAATCGACGAAATAATATCTAGCACAGAAATGGATATCTATCAACAAAAAGTGATAATTTTTTATGATTATGTTTGTAAAAGCAATCAATATTACATCATTGATTACTTTTGATGCATACAATACAAGGTGCCGTGTAAATTTTAGTTTATTCGGATAGTAGACTTACGTGATGTTTATCTATAGACAGTTGGTCATTTGACCGCGAAAACGGATGTATTCTCTATTTCGAAATGTCAGAGGAAAAGCACAAACAATGTTTCAGTCTTTTATCTAAGTAGCAGTCCGCCAACAACCGACCTCAACACTCACTCGCACATAAAGTTCCATCACTCTGCATAATAATGACACTGGCAAAAACATCGGCCAGAAAATCTGTGTGTGTACTTACCCCACGCAAATGCTGACAACTGTGCAGCATTCAACGATAGTTAATTCCATTTCTGTTTTTGAATGCTCTATCAAATATTCGTTCTCAAAAAACATTGTCGATAACCCCAACTACCAATGTGGAGAAATCCTGGATAAATATCATTTCTTCTTCACCTTTCCATTGTGTCATGCTCAAAGAAATAATGTTTCTCACAAGTTATCCTGAACAATTAGAATGATATTCAGACAACTTCAGCATTATTTTCGACACACTAAACGTTCCTGACCTCCCACATACATTAGAACAAACTTGAATCCACCATTGACCTGACCTATCCACATCCCCCACTCTAATCGTTTCCCCGTCTCATCCCTCTTTTTATTAACAAATTATCAAGTACTTCAATTCACCATTCTTTTGCCTCAAATCCCCCATCTTATTCATCATAACTCATTGTGTTAACAGTCAACTAATCATAACAGCATTTACACCTCTAAAAGCAGCTTAACGGAATGACAGAAGCGAGACATAGTATAGTATTTTAAGCTTTCTTCTGTATTCTGTTTATTGTATTGTTTTGTGCATATATCACGTATCTATTTTCATACAATACTACCAATGCTCATAATTGGTGTTTATCGTCAATTTCTGTACAATTTGTAATTGACATATCCGAATAAATAGTGTTTAAACCAATTAAGGAGCATTTTCTCTTTTCTTTCTCTCGTTGTTCACAACTGTTGTTCACAACTGTGGGTAAACTAGAACAGCTATCGTAACCTAGTTTTATACGACAATGAATGCACAGATAAAATAGTTCCTTATTTATATGTTTATTTTCTATCTTTTCAAGGTCAAGAATATTATAAGTACGTATTATTGCATACAATGTATGTTTTCGGTCCGTTATGGTGGTGTTTTAAAACGCATTAACCCGGGCGTTATCGGTAGAAAACGTGCATTATTCAGTAAATTCACGTGCCGTTCATGCCCGGTTTTTTGGTTTTTTATATGCGCTTTCTTGGCCCGCATCATAACAATGAAGGCTGAGCGACCTGGTTTCTGACCGAAAATTGGTCAACGATGCAAACTTTTGAACAAAAACATATTTTAGAATATATAATGTAGCTGCATACAAATACCAAAACATGAAATAAACCACATATAACTTACATATTTTCTGCTGAGTTGTCTTTTCCTGACAAGCTGATGTGTTTACCAAAAAGTTTTTTCTGCAGTTGTTTTGACTATTAAAAGCACTAAATTATGTCTAAAACGACAAACTCCTCCGAACTTTAGTTATTTCTGTCGATTTTATTCAAAACATACGACTTATATGGACATGATTCCATTACGTCGTATGCAATGAACAAAGAAATTTCAAATATTTTTTCTCTGATGCTGAAGATGCTGTACATTTTATCAAGAACATGTTTACACAATTTTCAGGCTTAAATTAGTTATCAAAACAAATAATGGTTAATGTAGGACTGAATAGGTAATTAATTGATTACCCAATAGGCATTGTGTGTAAATAATCCCAGTAATCCAATCAATTTTCGAATAAAAAAACACTTTCAAAACGAATGAACACTGCAAAAAATGGCGTCGAAACAAAATGCAGCTGGCGAGTTATGTTGCGGCCCGAATCGAGCTTAATGTAAAACTTTTTCAATGACATCACTCATGACGTCATACAAGCATCCGTTATAGAGGTTATTTTGAACTAACTGTTTTTGCATTTTCGTGACATTTAACAGCATTTTTAAACACAAACGTTTCTTCAACTGTTCCATCCATCATGAAATTATCTACATTAAAATCAATCAAATTATCGTTGCTTATTTTGTTTAAACTGCTTTACTGCAGATTCCAGTTTTGCATGTTGCATATAACATAACTACGATTTCATTAAAAAATATAGTTCCGTAGTAAATATGCCCCGCCCCTTGGTATTATTGCGCCCAATGACAGGACAGAAGTATCGAACAAACGCACGCGATATCGATGGAAAATGCCATTGCACTTTATACAGAAATAAAGTGCAATTGATAAACAACAACCATCGTTAAGGAATGAAGTGTGAATGTATATATTAGACAGTGGTGATACTTTTACTTTGAAGGATAGAAGCTCAATTTTTGATTGGCTTCTGGAATAAAGTTTAAAGTAAATTAAACTGCAGATTTGGCCGATTATGCTCATGATCTGACAATAACATTGCTAAGATTAACTGTGCAGCCTCTTTAATTAGTGAATTGCAAGTTAAACAAAACTGTTAAGTTGTATTTAATGGACATATATGATTAAGAACAACAAATATAAACCAACTGCTAAAAACGTAAAAGGACTACGTCAAAACAAGTGATGAAAGATAATTTTTCAATTATATACGACTGGTGAGGCAGATAGTGATGATAACCATAACGAAGGATTCAAAGCAGGTGCAAAACGTATGCATGGAAACAATGAAGTTATAGCGATTATACCACTAAACAATTTTTTATTTTTTAAGGACTGGAAACTAACATGTTACCACCAAATTGAACTCAATTAAGTTTACAACTAACAGACGATGCTACATTTATTTATAACATTGTTGTTGTTGATGCTGGTCGCGTTGTTAATACTTGACGTGTACTGTGAATTCCTACAATATATTATGGAAAATTACATGAAATCATCACAGTGGACATACCTACGAAAATGGTGCAAAAATCACAAATCAGCCTACAAATAATATCAATATTTAACATAACAGCAGGCGTTAAAAATCCAAAACATGTTGTTTTTTATATTTGTTAGAAGAACAGACTAAGGTACAAATAAAACAGAAAACTTACCCACACTTTTAATGTAAATTATAATAATGAAGATTGTTCTTTACATTTCACTATTCTTGAGATTGGAACTTATATTTTTATATCCTGACGTTGAATATTCTAGAAATGATATGCAAAGAATATTTAGATATATAGTTAAATATAACCATTAACAAAATGTTAATAATAAAGTAACCTTACTAAATACATCAATTTTTCAAAATTTGTTTTTTTTTCAATCTACGATCTGAAGATTTATGATGCATCCAATTCCTGTCTATAAGTCGTAACTATTTCATGACCAATTATTTACACGTAAGTAGTAATTTAATCAAACACACACATTGTGCAGAGACGCAAAATTTGATGACAAAATTATGAAAGTATATATAACAGTACAACACATGTAAAAACATTCAAACAATCGAAAAATGACTCAAAATTTGCCATTTTCTTCTGCCTGTGTTAACCTTAGTAGTTAACAAGTGTGTTGTTATAAAGGGATATGTAGTATGCAAAAGCGCAACATTTGTAATTTATACTTTTTGCATTATTACCTTGCGCCGCGGGTGTTGATGTTTTGACAACTGATATTGTCTGTGTAGTTGTCATTGTTTCAACTTATACTAATTTTTCCGTCCGAAACATTTTTTAACACGTTTGTGATTTGTTTAAAATGGAATTTCCCTCCTGACGTAAATATAAAAAGGTATTCAATTTTTGGAACACTTTCGACCTGCAGTACGGACTGTGTTTGTTTTGTCATTCGAAGAATTGGTTTTAAAAGATTAAATGACCATTTAACTGGCTACAAACGCGTTCAAATTTTCCAATTGATGAAGGGAGAAATGATATTCAGTTTTGTTATACCTCACGTGATTTTCCCATAAAAAAACTCGCAAATACACGCCATTAGCAAATACGTAAAGTTACCGCGCGACATTACGATTTTTCCTGTGATATAAATGTAAAAAAGATTCGAAATATGAATTTAAATAAACGGTTTGCTTCGTTGTCCAAGTCGGATATAGTTGATTAAATGACTTAATACATTCTGCAAGTACAAAACGTTGTGTAAAACGAGGCGTTAAGCTATTTCGTGCGTATCTTGGCAAACAAAAAATAAGCGAAAGCTTTGAATAAATGCCAATATGCATGCTGAACAACAACTTGAGAATGTTTTTCGCTTTAGTTCGGTCCAAAAAAGGAGAGCAGTTGAAGAAATGAACCATGCTTTTAGTGAAATATTGACTTTCAAAATATTTAATTGAAACATGCCGAATTGATATATCAAGAGATAGTGAATTTGCTACCTTCAATATAACGTTAAAAGCAAAGTTCACATACTTTCAGAAAAAAAGGATCAGTGACACATAAACAAGAGATTAATGAACATGACCTAAAGAAGTTGAAAGATTCAGCCAACATTGTTTTTGAAATTTCTACTTTTTGAGGCCTTCAAAATAAGTGACTGCAGTAAAAGTAATTAATTTTGTCTATTTATAGATAGACAGATTTATTTTTGTATAAAATGTATAAAACATTATAGATGACAAAACATCAAACATAAGTAACATAGTCCATGTCAACTACATTGTACACAATGGATATCCCCAAAAAAGGAATTATAAATCCTTTATCTTTTTTTGTTTCAAACTTCTAATGGGGACTTAGACATTTTGTGCATAAAATCATCTAGTTGAACTGAATGTCAACCGTCATATTTATATTTACATTCATATCCCTGCTGTCTTCTGTATTTCGATGGTATTTAAAGGGTTAACCGTATACATGTTTTAATGGTCTGACACATTCTGAACAGTGACAGCGTAAGTCAGAGCCGCTAAAACTGCGACTATTTAACGTAAAGCCGTATAAACGGTCATTAAAGTAAAAAAACTCCAAATGGTAAACCGCATTCTAAGGCACCATGCGTTTAAATGCGATAATTTAAATAAACACTGTATGATTTTCCGACTATGTACACGTTATTTAATAGTTGCAAATTGAATCATTGTAAACAACCAAGAATGACGTTACATCGGTAGTGCGTAAGAATGTTTATTTAAGCGATTGTGAAAGATCTCGTTTAATCCTCTTCTGGGTTTCGAACATGGATCCCCGGGTTAGAGGTCGTGATTTAGGGTAGGAACATAAACACAGAATTTGTTTTTGGTCTCGCTATTTTTTAACAACATCATGGGAATTGATTTACATTTAAAGAAAAGTCTAATAGTTTTTTTTCTTTCACCAGGTGTGATTTCGACATCATGTTTCACCTGTGTCGACGGTGCAGAGAAAACTTGAGACATCTTTACATCAATATTAATATACGTACTGTCTTACCTCTTCCAAATCGAATCTTTCTTAAAAAAAATTTTTTATATTATATGAGACAAAATTATTTTCATAGAAAATAAATTTGCATTTAATGCATCAGTTAAAGATGTTAAATAATAATATGTCACTGTCAAATGTGTCCTTCGTGTAGAATTAATGTTTGTTAATTTTAAACGTTTCATATTTTTTTGTTAAATTAAAAATACTAACTTAGGGTTTTATTTTTCAGCTGTGATTTCAACCCGGATGACACGATTGGTGAAGCTAGAATGTACGCCCAGCCTGTTAAGAGTTTTAGAACCAAAATTAAAAAGCTGATCTTTTTCACATTTGATTCTTGCAGTTTATACCATTGTTGTGTGTTTTATTTGTGGTTTTACGCACTTTATGCACCCATCTAACTAGCTACACACTACAATTTAGGTATTGATGTTGGTCTTGATATACAGTAATATTAAATATTGCTACATTTTTGTGTGTGGTTTCCTTTTTCAATTTACGAAGTTAAATCAAGACCATTCTTGTTTTGTCAACAAAATTTGTGCTTTTCATAATGTGAATAATATTGATTTAGATGATAAAATTATCAAATTGTTCTACATTTTCTACTGTATTGTGATATTCTTATACGTTTTTCACCTGCAAATTTGACCTTCGTGCTTTAGTTAACAAAAATGTGTTTTTTCGCCAATCTATTTTCGACCAGTCATAAAATACTTTTTTATTTCTTTTTACGAAATTCGTAGATTTTTCTACTATGTATGCCCGATTCTTCAAATGTGTTCAATTTTTGTATTTATGTAAATATGATGATTAATTTTGTGAGTGTTTACGATAGGTTTGTGATTTTCTTCGACCTTTAACAGCATGCAATAAAGTTTGTTTGTTGAATAATGTTGTGGTATTTCTTATTTTGTAAGCGCATTTAACTTTTTAAATCACGTGTTCAATTTAAGTATTGATATGTGTTTTGTGTGTGATTTACTTCCACATTACTCTCTCTTTTTTAACCACACCCATAACCTAACATGTATGTTAGAGTTAAATGGGCAAGAATGGCAACGAATTAGCTATTATCATTATTATTACTACTAATACTACTTCTATTATTATAAATATTATTATTATTATTATTATTATAATTATTATTATTATTATTATTATTATTATTATTATTATTATTATTATTATTATTATTATTATTATTATTATTGTTGTTGTTCTTTTTCTTCTACTTCTTCTTGTTATTATTATTACTATTATTATTATATTATTATTGGTGGCGCTGGTGCTGGTACTGGTGGTGTTCGTAAAACCTAGGCAAACATAGTGAGTGACAAAGTAATACATTTTAAATGACCTGATTTAAAAGCTCTGATGACATCCATTCGATTGTTATGAATGACATTTTTGCTATTGTCCTGGGCGGACAAAAGAACCAACATTTAACTATCTCCGGTAACAATAGTGATCGTTATCAAACGGATAGTTAAAATCGCCCCGCTGGTACTTTAATATAACATTTAATACACATAACTAATCTAATAGGTTTTCTTTGTCACTCGCTCTCTCACAAATCTATTGACGTTATACGTTTGCATTTGCCAAATCTATCATTTTTCCTACAATGGACAGGAAACATTGTCATAAAATCAGGACAATATGTTTTTTTGTGTCACTGACAGCCAATATGTTTTGAACAAACAAAGAAGATAAAAGGGATTCAATTATGATTCAAGGCACCTCTTATTTTATTGCCATTCTACAGAAAAAACTATTCAAATTTTCACACACACCTATTTCATAATTATACAGGTAAATTAAATATACAAGTAGATGTTCACTTTTATTTTTCTAATGGGACATGTTGTATCATATCGATTTCAGTTTTAAGTACAGGTGCTTTGCATATGAGTAGGAAAAAGGTTTCATTGAATTCGTGTTCTGCACACGCCAATATACTACCTGTGCACGTAAGACTTATAGTGATAAACGTAATGACACCTATCGAGATTGTATTGTAAATTTATCTTCCTTCTTAACATATTTTTATAATTTGGGCGAAAATAATTAATGAGGGACTGTTTTGGATATTAATTGCTACAGTATAGAAATATCTATCATTTGCCTACGGATTCCAACCTGCATCAATAACAAAAAAACAAAAACAATGATGTGTCGACTCTAACTTTTTCAAAGTGCTTAACCAATATACAATGCTATTGGAATACGCACCTGATAAAAAATGATACAAATGCATATTACTTTTTGTCATGGAAAATCTACAATATTTGTTTATAATACTGTAATTTGTAATAATTAAAATATAACCCCTATTTAGAGGGACAAGGTGAGGGCCCAAACTATGATGAACGTTATTTTTAGTTATTGTTTTTGAAAAAAAACCCTACATTTTGTTTTAAATTATAACTTAAGCTTGTCTTATTAACATGCAAACAATTTACTATTTTATAACGAAGAAACTGTTTTTGAATGGTCTATAATTAAAACGAGCATGTTATGTATGGGGAATTAGGTACATGAATTCTATACAAAGATTCGTTTCTGAAGATTTATATTGTGGAATGAGAGGTGTAAAACCTATGTTAATGCTTTACATGTGTATACACAACTGTATAACAATTGTCTTATTTCATGTTTTGGGCCTCCTTTTTATACAGAAGGTATGCATATTGTTGAGAAAATGACCAAATTAGATGATAAGAGAACTTCAAATCATGTTCAAGAAATGTACATTCTTTGGAATGGTAGTACTTTGATTTCCACAGGGCAGTGTCTTTATTGCATGTTCAAGAAATGTACATTATGTTCATATCATTCCTGTTGAGTGTTATAAGTAAGGTTCTAGAAAGAATGTTGCATAAATACATGTTCAACTTCTTCCGTCATAACGGCTGCCTAACACTATTTCAGTCAGGTTTTGTTCCTAAGGACTCCACTGTTAATCAGATCGTATCTATTTATCACTCATTCTGCCTCGCTCTAGATGAGGGTAAAGAAGTATGAGCAGTATTCTGCGACATCTCAAAAGCCTTTGATCGCTTATGGCATGAAGCTTTCATTTTCAAACTTCGAGAAACTGGTATTTTCGGTTCCCTCTTATTATGGCTTACTGATTATCTCAGTGATAGAAAACAGTGCGTTGTCATGTCTGGTACTATGTTAGATACGGTTTCAATATCTGCTGGAGTTCCGTAAGGTTCCATCCTTGGACCTTACTCTTTCTTGTCTACATAAATGATATCGTTCGTGAAATAAATTAACCCATACGTCTTTTTGCAGTTGACACTATCATGTAAATCATTGTCGATGACCCCTTGTTTGTTGCTCAGCAATTAAATAGTGACATGGAAAAGATCCATATGTGGGCAGAAAGGTGGCTTGTATCATTTGTTCTTCGCCTGTCCCCTATATCATGCAAAAAGGCATCACCTATTCGACCAATTGCCTACTATTAGGCCTTGGATCCAAAAACGCCACGGACCAGACAAACTCAAGGATATTTAATCACGTTCATCACTTCATTCGCCAAGCTAAACGGTTTTAATTTTCTTAAGATAAATTAGAACAACATTGACTCTACAACTGACCTGACCTATCCATGCCCCCCCGCCTTCCTGCTCATTACATTACTCTCTTTCATACCCCAAGCGTATTTTACCACCTACTACTTTATTAATTTGACATTAACCTTTCACATTATCCATCACATTATAACGATTAGATAAATATACAAATAATTACAACCTTTAAACCATTACAAGCAGCTTGAAGAGTGACAGAAGCGAGGCATAGTATAAGCTACCGTAGCTTCATAACTGTTTTGTTTTGTGAATATTTCATCTGTCTACCTTTCATGTATTAATACCTCCGTCAATATCTATGCAAAAGCTACAGAAACAAGCTCAGTAGCAAAAAGTTTAAACATAAACCCAGTTTAGTGGCACTAAGCGGTTTAGTAGCACCATTTAATATTGAATATGCTATAATTGTGTATATAACTATATAGAGGATATTTGTTTATTTCAGTGTAAGATCGTATTTCACGAGTGTCATAGAAAAACATATTTTCACGACTTGCGAAGCCACGAGTGAAAAAAATAGTTTTTCTATGATCACGAGTGGAAAACAATACGATCTTACACTGACATAAACAAATTTTCTGTTTCTTTTATGCTTAATTTCCGTGTTTTATAGAATTTTAATTTATTTTCTTAATAACCCATTTTTTTTAAAAAGGTGTTATTTACGCCGCTACCTATTGGACGCCCTTTATGCAAGATTAAAGCTGTCAATTTTCTATTTCCGGTTTGTTGAAAAAAAGTTCTCTGATATTCTTTTCTATAGTTTGTTATTCGCTCGTATTTTAGTACAAATATTTTATGAACGGTTATCAATGAAGTTTTATAAGTGCATCCATGTTCAAAAATACTTTTATTTTAAGTGTGGCATGAATACATAACCAAATTACTACGCCGCCATTTATTGAATGAAAATTTGAAAGGTCGAATGTGTTAATCATTGGATATAAAACATTTTTCTAAGTTTTAGAGTGCGTTTCATATGATACATGGATATTCAGTCATCTTACTGTCAGAGACTAGTCTGTTTTGCTTGAAGACAGGTCGTTTTCAAGTTAATGATGAGGACCACGCTAGTATGTTGACATATTTTGAGGCGTGGGTGGGTTAAAAAATTTCAGATTATCTGTAAATTGTTGTGTGAATTTTCCGGGAGGCTCGTTTTACGTATTACAACGACAAACAGTTCAAAATACATTTGAACGATGATATAACATTCTTTTTATGTTCGAACAATTGCTTTTGTCTGTAATTTGTTTGGTATGAAAGCAAATGTCCGAACATTCAGCTTCAAGATCAAGAAAAAAATTGAAAAACGGGATAACCGGTAATAAACGGTAAGTTGTTAATTTCCAAACATATATTTATTAAATTTATAAAATATTTCTTTAAATTTGCCAACATTTTCAAAGTGATGTGTTCTGTTTCGATCAAGGGGAAATAACTACAGCGGATTTTAAAAGTAGTTCTGAAAAATGATATTTTAACTCCTTATTTAGCAGTGATAATATCAGATTGAAATTTTCACTGTTATTATTTCACTTGTAAAACTTTATATTTTATCGAAAAGCGTGAAAGAAAATGGTATCTTGAAATAGATACGGTTTTAACCAACATATTAAAATGAAGTGTATCAACTTATGAGAGAAAGGTAGATCGATATAAAATCTTACCAGCAAAACAAAGTACAAAGCCTGGACAAGTATAGGGAGTCAACAGTAATTTACTTTAATTAAACTAATGCTAAGCTTTGAAATCTATTCGTGCGGCGGGAATGATGGTTTTGTTATTGCTGATTGGTGTCAAAAGAACCAACATGTACCTATCTCCTTTACAAATGTGATTGTTATCAAAGGGAATGTAAATATAACGCCCGCTGTTACCTTGATTTAAGAATGAATACATTTTTTAAGATCAATAGGTTTTTTGTGACTCCCTAAATCATACATCATTATCGACGTTTTATGTTTGTTTTTGATTTATCTTCCATATTTCCTTTAATAAGAAGTGTCACAGATTAGGGACAGGAAGAACATTTGTGTGATTGTACATTGCTGTCTGCACATTTCTAATTATTGTTTGTTTTGATCAGTGTGTTTCTGTTCCCAAGAGTCTTAACTGTAGTTCTGTATAAAGCGGTCATATCAAAATAGGCCTTTGGTTGGTTGTTCTGTAAATCCCTCTTCTATGATAACTGTCTGTAATTGCCGATATAAATTAGTGACTATGCCTCCATTTACAAGATGAAAAAAATGTTGACTATTTAAATATGTTTTAGTGTCTCCACCAAGTCAACAATGTATTGTGGTTTCTCGATGATATTTTTAAGATATTAAATAAAATAATGAAACAATAAAATAATGAAAACTATTGGTTCTTAAAATAGCTATTATCACCACCAAGCCACAATACATTGTTGATTTGACCGTTTACTATTTTACACCAAATTGTATTGTTTAAAGACATTTCCTAAAAATGCAAATGCTTTTTGATAAAAAAATATGATGAAATTCTTTTTTGAAAACACAAAAAAAAAACCACCTAAATATTTTGCAATTGATGTATGCATTATGGATGCTAAATACTTCACTCATCATCATCATCATCATTATCATCATCATACTAGCATCAAAATCAGCAACTGCAATTATAAGAAATTAAATGACCATCAGGCAATTAGAAAACTATCACTTAATTACTTGTATTTGTTATCTAAGTCTTCACGTTAAGTTTACACGAACTAGATTCAAAATAAAGGTATTTTATTTAATTTTTTATTAATGAAATAAGTGTTCTTGTTTAAGGGCGTGAGATAAGATATGAAATGAAAACATCAGATGACAAATTTCATGTTTCATGCAGATAGAAGATTAATCCCAATAAGTGTTGATTGAATGTTTTTTTTTATATTTTTTATTTTTTTATTTTATTTATTCAGTATTAACACAGCACATTGCAAACATATGTAGACATGTCATTGAGAAATTTATATAGAGTACTTGTTATTTGTATTTTTTAATACATGTTCTTTAAGTATTGGTGTATGAGTGATATCACATGCTAAAACATATTGTACAAAAGGGTCTGTTTTGGTGACTGCCAAAGCAGGTAGCAGGTATTTAATCTTTCAATATTAAGTGTTGAAGAATAAAAGACGGAGAGTATGATAAGGGAGAAGGGTAGAAAGGATAGAAAGGAGGTATTTATGCATTTATGTAGTTATTCAGCAGATGACATTTGTTTTCATGGAAGTTTATTTTGTTGTTTACTAACGCTGTTCCGCGCTATATTTTTCTCTTAGTTTTACATAGTTCAAAAAAGAGGTAAAGGTTGGTATAGTGTTTCTGTTTTTCATGATAAATATGTAAAAATTCATTAACAGTATTAACAAGTTTATTATCAATCTATATTGTAATTGTTCAAAAATGCCAATGATTATGGTTTTTAAGTTAAAATTAATCGAGTTTGGATTATGATATTTTTTTCTTTTTAATTGAGACCACATATTTTGTGTAATTCTACAATCCCATATTATATGCTCCTGTGTTTCGATGTATTATTTTTGTCGTTTTTGATGCACAGGTATATTAGCATATATACTCAACCACCTAAATGTGAAAATGAGCTTTTCAATTGATTTGTTTGGAATACAATGGCAATTAAATTGATAATGTTAAAAAAAGTTATCGTGAAAAAATACTCATATCTGTGCTAATTGTGATGAGTGTAGTGAATTTACCAAACCAATATCATGGTAATATATATTTGTTAGATATAAAGTGCCATTTTGTAACTCTTTTTGCGCCCCACACACCGATCATTGTGACCGCAAAATGCTTCCCTTATTTAATTTTATTACAAAATTTAACAAGCTTGGACTGAAATGCTGATACGTTTTATTTACATCTTAATGCGTTTATCTTTATAAAACGCGTTGTTTAAAATGTTTAGAGAGTGGCATCTGTACTCTGTAATTAAGTCCGCTCAGCGACGCGTAGAAGTATTTATCATCTGATATATGACATAACACATGTACAGAACTTCCTGTGTATAATGGCGAATTCGTCAATATATCTCACTTACATTGTCATAAAGTAATTGATGTTCGGGAGATCGCAGGTGTTCCTTTCAAATATCGGGAGATAACAATCTTTGGGAAAGTCTGAGATGGGTATCGAAATGACAATTTCTTTTCAGGGTGGCTGAAACGGGAATGAACTTGACATCTGGTATCTGGTATTAATTAAACATCGTTTATTTTGTATTTTCTTAAACTACATGATTTGGTTTTGTTTTTATACAATTGATTTTATTCTCGTAAACAATATAAATAAAGTGTAATTGGTTTTGTAAGGATCTACAATACATAATATTTTACAGTGTTGGTCGAGTTAGGATTAAGTCTGCAATGATCAAGTGAAACAACTATTATGACAACTAATATCAGTAACTACTTCTACTACTGCTGCTGCTGCTGCTGCTGCCGCCGCCGCCGCCGCCGCCGCCGCTACTACTACTACTACTACTACTACTACTACTACTACTACTACTACTACTACTACTACTACTTCTTCTGCTACTGCTACTGCTACTGCTACTGCTACTGCTTTTGCTACTGCTACTGCTGCTGCCGCTGCTGCTGCTGCTGCTACTACTACTACTACTACTACTACTACTACTACTACTACTACTACTACTACTACTACTACTACTACTACTACTACTACTACTACTACTACTACTACTACTACTACTACTACTACTACTACTACTACTACTACTACTACTACTACTACTACTATTACTACTACTTCTACTACTACTTCTACTACTACTACTACTACTACTACTACTACGTCTACTTACTACTACTACAACTACTACGTCTACTATAATTACTGCTTCTACTACTACTAGTACTACTACTACTACTACTACTACTACAACAACAAGTACTACTTATACTTCTACTACTACTACTACTACTGCTGCTGCTGCTGCTACTACTACTACTAGTACTGCTACTACTACTACTACTACTACTACTATTAATACTACTACTACTACTACTACTACTACTACTACTACTACTACTACTACTACTACTACTACTACTGCTACTACTACAACTACTACTACTACTACTACTACTGCTACTACTACTACTACTACTACTACTACTACTACTACTACTACTACTACTACTACTACTACTACTACTACTACTACTACTACTACTACTACTACTTACGCCCAAAAATAGCTTGACCAAGAAATGATGGGATATCTGCCTAGAAAAAGTCAGTGAATCACGAATTAACTGGAGCACGTGTCTACTGGGGGCTCAAACCAGTTTGTATTGGTTTAACGAATAAGCGTTTATAAATATAAGCGTCATCATTTATGCCATATCAAATATTTGAAAAGTTCTTTTGGAATAGATGACGCTTATTTTGACTTACAGGTTTTTTTGCATCAGGTAGTATTCCTTCACATTTGTGTTCAATCATAACTGTTGAAGTATATATGACATGTTTACTCTATTAACATGTATACCATGCAGTCACGTTTGCCTATTGATGTAAGTATTAACATTCATATAAGTCAAACCTCAGCTTAATGAATAATTATTTCCTAATGTATCAGTAGCAAATATCGGTGTTTTGTTTTGTTTTGGGAGATCCTTTGATCCTCATATCACAACGGTAATCAAATCAATAATTTAACACGGAATTATCAAGAATTCATTGTTCAAATTAATTTAAATCAAATTGAGTTCCCTGTCTGCTGTAAAAATTGAGCGTTTACTTGAACTAATGAATGAATTGCGGGGTTGATGTCATTATCGGGGTATGAACTCAATTAAGTTGGTCAAAGTTTATGGAGTCCGAAGGACTCCACGCGTACTTTGACCAGCCCAATTGAGTTCATATCCCCGATAATGACATCAACCCCGCAATTGATTACTTATATTTATTCCAAAAGTTTATTGTTTTATTCAATTATTGTTAAAAAAAATTCATTTCATTTAAGAAAACCTTTCAGTAATCCTTTCTTATCCATTCTGTGAATAGAACGACCCGACCGTAACCGGAAACATTTTTTCAAATGACGTCACAATAACGCGGGGAAATATCAACCACTTGAAATCACTTTCAAACGTAAAATTGAAACACTTATGGCAACAATACACTTAAAATATGATAAATTATCACTTTCTAAAATGTTGATATATATTTTACGGGACCTGCTGACACAATACAAACAGTAACAAGATCAATAGTTTTGTATATTGTTATGCGATAAATTGCGATCCCAACATATCCGAAGATGTTGCGTTCATCGATTGATAAACGCAATATCCGAAAGGCATTTAGGGAATGGAAGTTGAGATGTAAATAAAGGCCTATGGGATGCATCTTTGTATGCAATCATATATTATGTTTTATTATATTATATTAATTATAGACCATTTAACAACTGAACAATATAAAAAGAATTATTTCGCACAATGATACGCCTTATTAAGAGGCCAATCCAAAAACACTATGGAATAATAAATGGTTCAATCAGAAATTAAACAATACAATATGCATCACAAAAGAAATCAATTTTCAAACTAAAGTAAAACCAACTTCTAAGCGATATCGCATGTATTTAATCACAAGTAAACAAAAGTACGCCTGACATTATAAATGGCATTACGCAAAGAAATGATAAAAAGGAAAAAAAAAACTGGATGACATTCGCAGCAATTGTATAAAATTAAGGGTTAATGCAATACACTAAATTGGGTAAAAATGAACTTAGGTTTGAAGACTGAAATATCTGCATTCATGTTATTCCTTTGTTAAAGAAGTGGTAAGGTGTGTTATATCTGAGAAGCAAATGAAAAGAGAAGTTAGGTTCACATTTACAGCAAATTCATACGTATAAATATGGGTGGTCGATCCCGACTAGCATGTTAAAATTGATACAGTTATAGATAGGTGTAACGGTTAAGGCTTAAAAATATATTATGAAATATACACTTAGGATGAGCTATTAGTATTTTTGTATTACGCCTTAATATTGTTATTTCTGAAGTAGTGATACGTAATATAGGTTAGGAATAATAACAATGTTCATATGTTTGATATTAATAGCAGCGAGTTTTGCATTGATAATATTACATGTTAACCATAAATAAATGAATTGCGAAACGCTGGTATGGCAAATAACCATTCAATTTCTAACTGAAGTAACTCTTGAGATTTTTATCATTGAAAATGTACACACTATGTTGTGTAAATTGTAGACTTGAACAAACATTTGAATTCATTTTCACATTTAAATGGATACTTTATCATTAATCCAACTTTAGGTCATCTAATATGTATCAAATGCGACAAGAATATGCTGAACAATAGTTTGTAAGTACAAAAACTCACGGTAAAAGTCAAACAACATATATTATGTATCCAGTAAAGTAAACGAGTGAAGTAATGGAATGCACTTTTATAGATTAAATATACACAAATCATCGAACGTCAAGACGAAATTCCTAATTGTTAGGACCTCATTGGAAGTTGTAAACCTGTATGGGCTATCATGTAAACATAAATAGGTCTTATTGTTAATTTTATTTCCATTTTATTTGCTAATCATTTGTAAATCATTATAAATATGTAATAATATCCCCCTGTTGTGATATTTGCTTTCAATATATCTTACAAATCTTAACTTAATAGGTAATAGATGTCAAACTTAAGAGTAAAACAGTTTTTTATTACTCTTTTATTAATCGTATAAGACATATTTGGCACGAATGAAATGAAATAAAATGAATACATGATTCAACTTAATGAATGACACAATTGCATACCATAGGTAATATATGTTTAAAACAGTAGTTATCTGATCAATGCAAGCGGCCTAAAGGTTAGTATAAAATTTGGATAGTCGTCTGCAATGAAAATTTATAATGTATTGAAAGTGAGAAATTTACGCTATTTTTATTATAAACAGACCAAAGTATCAGTGCCGAATTGTCGCAATGCTGAGCGGCGTTGGGTGATAATGGCCTTGTATATTTCAAGCGGCATAACCCTTAATTAATCCTACTTGTACATATGTGTACTTTTAGCGGACAAACAATTTAACTGACAGAACTGACAACAGTTCTTTAAAATAACAGTGAAGTTTAAGTACATGTTAATACTGAATAAAGGGTTTTGCTAGCTAGAGTATCACGTAAAAACGTCCAAAATGCCAGTTCTGTAAGCACATCATAATATAACCTTACCGTACCTTGCTATGTTTCAGATCGTAATATTAAAAAAAAAACAAGACAGAAAACTATAAAGGCTTCAGATTAAAACAGAAAGAAAAAGTTGTACTAAATGTACTCGATACACAGAAGCTTGACTTTGGCGAAGTTAATAGCGGGCCTTTTCACTTGACGTGTTTATATTGGCAAACAGCTCCACGTGGATGGCGTTAACAAAGCAATATCTATCAATGAAATACCCTAGTGTAGTGAATTTTGCAAGTATTCAAATTGAAGATAATCTACCTGGATTTATTTATTAGGTAAGATTGAAATATTTTATTTTGTAAGAAATTTATGTTTACGAGTGATTTTATCAGAGACAAATAAATGCATTAATCAAAGTTGGACGGACACGCATTCGAATCTACGCAAATATGAGTTGATAAGATCGACTTGTCTATAATATCATTATTTAAGTCCGCATGCCATTTGTAGACTTAATCAATTATAATCGGAAATATATATACCAAATCGGCTTAAATAATAATGCTGATGAAAACTTACAAAATAATTACTTTTTTTAAATAAAGAAAAAAAAGCATCTTTTTATACAGTAGTTGAACGATTCATAAAGAGTCTCGAAACAGGAATGTTTACAAAAACTTAATAAATAGAACAACAACTGTTTTTAAGGTATACTTATTTTTTGTCAACAAAATTAATATATGTTTCATATCTGTAAGTATGCACCTATAATTAATGAATAATGTACAGAAGAAAATGCAAATGAAAATGCTTCATTCTTAATTCTGTATACCTATAATTCTAAATTGAAAAGGTATGTCTAATTATTTCGATCTTATAGTGTGCGTTTTTGTATCCATTTAGATGTGCTTTGTGTATAGTATAAGTCAAAATGATTCTGTCAACTACTAAATATTTAGTTTGAACGTGTAAATTTATTAAATAGAAGACATAGATAAAACAATAAACTGGAGACACATGTGAGTTAAATAACAAAACTCAAAGAAAAAAACATTTTATGGAAAATGTGGAAGAAATGATAACTGTCGACAAACAATGTCGCTCATGTTTTAAAACATTACAAGGTGGTCGAAGAATGTCACGAAATATCATATATTTCGTTTCTCAGTAATACCAAAATTTGACATTGATTAAACAATTCGATTGATTCATTTTGAATTAATTTGTTGTTTGTTTATGCTTTTACTCCTTTTCGGTGATGTTCATGAACATCCCGGTCCTATAACATTTCGACCATCTCTTCTGAAGCTACTACTGCGATTGATGGTTGCTTATTTATAGTACATTACAATGTACAGAGATTTCACAGCATTCTCTATTCTGACTTTATTACTTTGATATCTTAGCCTTTACTGAAACATGTCTCACGCAAAGCAATGGCTTTTCTGAGTTGCCTTTCCTGCCTTTCCTGCCTTTCATTCTCCATTAAGAAGAGAAAGATCAACTTTTTACAGACATCCTAATTCAACTTCATATGTACTTGAATCCATAATCAACTCAATGTCACTGGAAGTTGATACTGTTATAAAATATGTAATCATTACAGGATCATTGACCTTGATAAGAATAAATCATTATTTGAACAAAGAAAATGAGTCGATATGTCAACTCAATCTCCTACAAGTATTGCAGTCCGTGACGCTTCTCATTTTATCGAAACGTCTAAGTCCCTTTGTCGCCTTATTTTTTTGGCCCATCATCAGATTATGTTTAAAATGTGGTGTTGGGCAACCATTCTTTTTCAATTAGTTTGTTGCCCTAATAATTGTAATTTGAAACAAACCATGTAGTATTCATATACATGTTAAGTAAGATCATTTGCCACGCAAAGTTTGTTAAATATGAACATTCCATGGAATAAAGGCACGATTAGAGGAAGAAATGTGTTTTAATATAAAATATATCAAATAACGTTATAAAATAAGGCTAATCACGTTTGTAAGTCACATTGGCTTACCATTCTCAATTAGCAAAACCACCAACGTCGATAGATTAAATAATATATTACGGTAAGAAATATGTGGCAATTAGAAACAAACTAAACGAAATGGTTATTTGACAGGTTTATGTGAATTCGAAGCGTTTTAATCGTGTATAAAATGAATTCGGCACACATCAACTTTCAACTTACAAATGCTTAGTTAAAAATTGTGACGTTAGTTAATAGGAGAAAAAATAAAACAAATAAAAGGAGATTAAATTGAGCGTAATCACAATTTGAATTTCGCTCACTATGTTTATATTTAAACATATGTTACTATATAAATAATTACTAATGATTGGCGATTATCAGTTTTGCGGACCGGGCCAATTATCGAATATCCTTTTGCACCCGCCTGTTTGCAAGTAAAATCAATTTTCGTGTTAGATTATAACAGCGGTCAGCAAAATCATGGGGTGCTGTACAAAAGCACGATGTAATGATCTTTGGAGGTTGAATGATTTTTAAAATATAAATGAATGCTATCAGTTAAATGCATTGTGATATTTAAGACATGAAAAGTGATTAATACAGAACACACTCGGATGGACTTGTTGTGGAATATTAGCGCAAATTTCTCAAAACGGATCGACTTCGCCATGTATTTACAGCAAATCTTCTTCATAATTGAAATTATCGTTATTTATTTTTGTCGCCTAGACACTAAAACATGTAGTGTTTTTTTATTTTTAATAATGTGCTTTTGCTTGTTCCCGCTTTTAATTCAATAATGCTTTTCATTATGAAACTCTGATCACAAAGTTTTGAACCTTTTATTTGCTAAGGCAGACTGTGTGTGATGTTCATAGCTTCAAACAATAACTGCATCGTATCTTTAAAAATATTTTGCATTTCGTACTCTGAATTGTATTCCTTCATCTGCAGACGGGATCCCTAATCATTGAAGTACTTGGAATTTACCTATTAGTTTATTATGATTTGCATATGTTGTTATGTTTCCTCAGTTAATGCATTGTTCGATTAGTTTAACCTTCTACGTTTTTACTTTATTCAGGATTGTTGGGATAAGAGTGAGGTTGTGCACACAAACTGGTTTAAATCCCAAGTAAATGTACATTTTACTGACCGTTCAAGGCGGTACCTAAGAATCCTTGATAGACACACCTAGTTTTTTATATAGTATATATGTACTGAGTTTTGTGCTGTTGTTCCATGCTTCTTGTTTGTCACTGTTTCTTTGTGTGTACTATGTCTTTGGCGTGTACCCCGCGCCATTAAACGGGGTTTGTGTTTAAACATTTGGCTACTGAGCATGTTTCTGTAGTTTTTATATAAATATTGAAAACAAATTTACTTTTTCCTCTGTTTGATTAATGTGAGTTTGGTTTCATTGTAAGAGTTCTTAAAGTTGTCTGTTGATAAAGGTATGTTTATGTTTTTAGGATTACTGTCATTCAGAGAGAAAGATACATTGGTTTAAAACAAATTTACTTTCTCCTCCTTTTGATAAATGTCAGTTTTGAAACATTGTAAGGATTCTAAAATCTGTTTGAAGTAAATGAGTGTTTATGGTTTAAGGTATCTGATTTTAGCGAGAAATATTCTATTTAATGAAACTACAGGGACATTACTTATGTGAAAATCTACAGAAACAAACTCAGTAGCCCAAAGTTTAAACATAAGCATGCCTAGTTGTCAAAAACAAAAATAAAGCCATGTATTATGGTTAACCAGACTTAAAATAGTTGCCTATTAATTTTAACAATACAATGAAAACTACGGAGACGAGTAGCCCGGATGTCGATATTAAAAAAAACCCCTGTATATTGGCACAATGTAAAGGCCAGAAATGAAAATTAACAAGAGGCACAAATGAATAAACACCACACACAGAGCTGAAATATCGCAAAATTGGCTCTTTGACGTGTTTAGGTCAATACTAAAAGTTAACACGTGTTTCGCACACAAAGTGTGTAAAGCTGCACAATATGGTAATACATAAACAAAGGCTTTCGTTGAAGCATAAATGTTCATTGAAAACATCAAAATCAAGTGGAATTAGAACACCGAATTGAATATTTGCCTTATTTAGGTCAATACCACTGCTATCATTGGGAAAATGGGTAAATTTTGCCATCGGATGGTGAAAAGCTACATTATTCCGTTCTATGTTCAATAATAAATGTTAAAACGTGTGCAGTAAGTTCGTGTGCCACACTTAGCGTGTATAAGTACAACATTCAATAACATACATTTAAACAGCCTTTATTTCAGGATCAATGTTGTTTCTAGGTCAAGAACAAAAGTAATCACGTATGAACTGAAATGAATTTGTATATTATGCACAATGTCTCAAACTATCAAAGTGGATGTCTAAACAACATAGAAACATACTTTAACTTACAAATTTTATTTCTAAATACCAATGGTTTTATGCGGCTCTAAACTCGAAGAATTTAAAAGAATATAAAGAAACACAAATGTTACGAAGCTGGATATTTGTTTTTAGTACATGTACAGGGAATTCACTTCGGCAATCATTGTGTGTTCATACCAATAATTTAACCACAATATTTATGCAAAAAGCTACAGAAACATGCTCAGTAGCAAAAAGTTTAAACATAAACCCGGTTTAGTGGCAATGGGCAAACGCCAAAGACATCAAAATTGATTTTTGTATAAATAATTCAATCAAAACTACAAAGATAAGCCTAGTAGTAATACAATCAAAACTAAATTATGTTTAGAGGCACAATGCAAGGGTCCAAACGGCAATAAACTAAAGACACCAATTATTTCTTCTCATAAACAAATACATATGCCTCAAACAATGCAGACACGTATCTGAATAGGTTTACAAAAAAAATGGTTAAAGAAAAGTGATTTTTAAAATGTTTAAATATTTGAAGTGAGTTTTATGGAGATACATTTAAGAAAATGTGTTGAAAAATATAACAACATTTGATGAAACAACTTTATTAAAGCACGAGCAATGTGATAAAAAAATCACAATCATTGAAAACATGTCGCAACTTTACCTCTTTCTTTGTCTAAGTCGACCAAAAGATATGACACGTGATACGTCAATTATTTGGCAATTTTCGTTTCGGTGACAAAACAAAAAAGAATTCATTCCAGCCATAAATCACAAAAAATGGATATATATCGTGTTATTTCACGACTTAATTTTAATATTAGAAGTTAATAAACATGACACAGATGTTGTGGAGAAACACCGAGTTTGAGATCGAACAATAGAAGTACTTATTGCAATGGTTATATGTAAAAACACAGGAACAAGCTCAGTAATCGAAACGTTTGAACATAAAGATGTGGTGAATAATCTCCCAAACACGAAACATGATCATTGTTCATGTCTTTTTCTTACCTATCTGTCATTTCTGTGTCAACCCTATAAGTAAAACCATGTGTCGTTAAGTGTCACAAAAATTGATTATGTTCTAACCCTGGTGAACACAAAAGATTAAAGTAGTGTAAGTAACATCAACTTGACAAATAAATTAATTAAAACACAACATTCGATGCAACAAAAATAAGGTCTTTATTGGATCGCAAAATTATGCGGAAAGGCAATAAAAAATAAAACTGAATATTTTTGGTCTATAGGTCGAGACAAACAGAGAACACGTACGTACTAAATTAATTGATCAACATAGTGTGAAAAACCACCATGTTAAATAACAAAACAACAATGATCTTTGTTTCACTCGTGAAATGCGGAAAATGTCACACATAAATGAAAAAAAAATAAACAATAAAAAAACTTTTTGTATATAACTGATTTTGACGAAATTGATGAGGTTTCGAATAATTTAAAGAAACATTAGCAATTCCTTCTTGTTTTCAGGAGTGTTAAGGCCTTTTACTGCATTTATCGTCCGCAGGTCCTGCTGTATCTCTCAATTTATCAGCACATGGTCATCATATATAAATTCAAAATGCCTAACTTAACATTTCGGTTTATTCAATTATCCAATGTACTTGTGTGTGCGTTCAGGAATCATCTCTACCATTTTGTCAATCCCCATGTGAAGATGTTTCTCAGACATTATAACTTTGACCTGTTTGACAAAAGATAGTATTTCCTTTGTATCAAGGTAAGGCAAAAGTTCAAATGTGTGAAGATAAATGGAGCCGCGTTTGTATTACTTGGTTCAAATGTTGTTTTATTAAGACGATGTGTAGTGACCTTGACCTGGATCCATACCTCAAAGGTTAAGGTCACATAAGACTTTTAAAGGTCAGAGTACACATTCTCATGTCCGCGCTCTAACTTACTTTTGCATTGATGGATTGCCATATTACTTGGTACAAATGTTGTCCTTATTGAGACGATGTGCAGTGACCTTGATCCAGGTTCATACCTCAAAGGTCATGGTCACATCTGACATTTAAATGTAATAGTACACATGCTGGTGTCCGGGCTTTTTACATTTAGCAGTGTAGACATGTCAATTCTTTCTGGATTTATTATACATGTCATGTACTTTTAGCAACAATAACTGAATTTGATCCAAGAACTCGAACCAATTGTAATTTGTGCCAGTAATCCATCATTAAGTTTTGGGTCCATATTATGACAATGCTAAATAGAGGATAAGATATAAATGTTAAATGAAAGTGTTAAACAAGCTGCACAGATTGATACTTAGCCCACTCTACCAAGCATTTTTATCATTATGTGCAACAAGTTTAATATAAAAAAAAAATGGACACAAATGTGATAATATACTTATAACATGTGTTTTCTCTTTAAAATCAGTAAAACATGTTACGACGTCACCACAATATATACGTATGACTTTATCGAAAATACTTAAGGCTTGCTATTTCATCGATGTCAAGGACTCATTTTCCTTCTTTTTTTAGCCAAAATAACATTGACATTGATCTTGCCTACACTACATACAATATGAATAACAAATATCCTTTTAATATGTTCATATATCTAAGAAGATTTAGGTTACCGATCAAACAACTTGTTTTTCCTATATTCCCACTCCAGTTGTTGTGTACAATTTTGGTCAGATTCGACATACCAGTCAGGTTGCGAAAAAAAAACAAAATATACTAAAAAACAACGGCGGGGGATATAGCCGTCCTATGGCCTGCCTTGTTTTTATTGTATTTAAGTTATCCAAAATGTAACACGTGTTGTTTTTTTTTGGATGGTATGGTGTATAAAGCCACAACATTCGATGACAAAACAACGACATTTTACTGCAGTTCAAAAAATGATCAAATGAAATTACAGAAAAGTCGAAACATTTCACAATTGTATATCATAATTCGTATCTATTTTATGACAAATATTTACATATAAGTAGAAAATTAATCAAACACACATTGTATAGACACTCAAAATTCGATGACGAATTATTTATAACAATAAGCAAATGTTGAAGCAACTAAACAATCGGAAAATTGACATGTTTTCTTTTGAGTGTTGGCCTCGTAGTTACTACGTGTTTTTGTGAAGTATGTTAGGGATATATATACTACTTCATTGGTCCAACTGAATGATTCTGATCTTCTCATGACTTAGATAAAACTTTATTTTATCACAGACTTGACCTTTACAGGCGCCCTTCCCCTTTTATTTCTTTTTCTTCCTTTTAGTCTACTTTCTTCCCCCGACCTCAGCAAATTGACACTTACTACTTCATACATGTCTAAAACGTTTTTCAACCTATGTTGAAAAGGTGAGAATTAAAAAAAATAATACAATATTGAATTTATTTCGAATTTAACATCATAACCAAAATTTAAAACGAATCAATGCATTTTGATAGGTAGGTAAAAACTATTGTGTAAAATAAAATTAAATGATAACACAACAATGTTTTGTCTTTAATATACGTCATACAATGTTAAAGAAAAAAAATTACAAAAATTTCGAAATATGTCACAACATTTGGATTTTCTTTTTCACATCTACATTAATTCCAAAATCTTACACGTGTGTTTCAAGGATTAAACATGTAAGTTATTATATTAGCTTGAAAGATGATGATGATGATGATGATTATGATGATGATTTCACGCACTTTATACGATCAAGGATTCAGGGAAGCTTTCTAGGACCATTGTTTTACCACAACATTTTAAAACACACTTATGAAGGTTAAGATCCTATCCTAAAACATTTTAGATGTGACAATCGTAATTGTCGAACAGGTTTATTAGGAAAAACACACTTTTCTAAGATTCTCTGCTTGCAGCAGCAGTAGCAGTAGCAGCAGCAGTAGTAGCAGCAGCAGTGACAGTAGCAGTAGCAGAAACAGCACCAATAGCAGCAGCAGCAATAGCAGCAGCAACACGATCATCATCATCATCATCAAAATCATCATCATCATCAATAATCAATCATCAATCATCATCAGTATCATCAATCATCATCATCATCATCATCATCATCATCATCATCATCATCATCATCATCATCATCATCATCATCATCATCATCATCATCATCATCATCAATCATCATCAGCAATCATCAATCATCATCATCAATCATCATCATCATCATCATCATCATCATCAATCATCATCACCATCATCATCATTAATCATCATCATCAATCATCAATCATCATCATCATCATCATCATCATCATCAATCATCATCATCTTCAATCATCATCATCAATCATCATCAATCATCATCAATCATCATCAACAATCAGCACCATCAATCATCATCATCATCATCATCATCATCATCATCATCATCATCATCATCAATCATCATCATCATCATCATCATCATCATCATCATCATCATCATCATCATCATCATCATCATCATCATCATCATCATCATCATCATCATCATCATCATCATCAATCATCATCATCATCATCATCATCATCATCATCATCATCATCATCATCATCATCATCATCAATCATCATCATCATCATCATCATCATCATCATCATCATCATCATCATCATAATCATCATAATCATCACCATCACCATCATCAATCATCAATCATCATCATCATCATCATCATCATCATCGCCATCATCATCATCATCATCATCATCATCAATCATCAATCATCATCATCATCATCATCATCATCATCATCATCATCATCATCATCATCATCATCATCATCATTAATCAATCATCATTAATCATCGTCATCATCAATCATCATCAATCATCATCATCATCATCATCGTCACTTTAATTATCATTTTAATTATTATTATCATTTTTATTACTATTATTATAATTATTATTTTTATTAATAATGTTGTTACTATTATAATTATGATTTTATTTATTATTATTTTTATTATTATTATTATTATTATTATTATTATTATTATTATTATTATTATTATTAACCCCCCAGTAAATTTACATTTTACTGACCGTTCCAGGGCGGTACCTAACAATCCTTGATAAACACACAGTTTTTTTATATAGTATATATGCACTGTGTTGTTTGTGGAGTTATGTGCGGTTGTTCAATGTTTCTTGTTAATGATTTTTTGTTTTTGTGTTCTATGTCCATAGCGTTTACCCCGTGTCATTTAACGGGATTTATGTTTTTAACTTTTGGCTACTGACCTTGTTTCTGTAGTTTTTTTTACATAAATATTTCTTAAATAAGGTAAGTATTTGAAGTAAAAATGTTCCCATGATTTATAATACGTCATTTGTTATAAACCCTTTCTTTTATTTGAATATAAATAGTTTGAAGTAACAAAGTATAAAAAGTCGATATCGATTGTTCGCATTGCATTGTACTGAAATAACTCTCTGACACGCATTTTGACAACAGTGTTAATTGCCGTACATAGTAAAAACCAGAACGAAATACCGAAATGAAAAGTTTTAGGTATTTTATTTCAATTTCTACTGCATTCACATGCGTTCTGTTTCAAGTTGCTCGGGATAACATGAAACGCGTTTGTAGCATTAATTATGTTCAACACATATACTTAATAGCTACAAGGCGAACAATGTTGAACATGTATTTGTCTGACAGAAAAGTTATTGTAAAGATAGCATACAAGAAGTTTTAATATGGACTATTACTAGAGAACATTATTTTTAGTGAAGGATTGATAGTAGAATGAAGATATATTGAACTTCGATAACATGACAGATGCGTGAAATCGTAAAGGTGGTAAACATAATTCAACTATTAACATTCGTAAACGCGTTTGGGCATTAAAACTATGGTTCATCATAAGAATTATCCTTCCATTGTATAATATGAACGCTAGCCGTTTTAGCTGATAATGATCTTCAATTTGGCTAGAGTCTAGTATCGAAATTATATTTCGATTTGATGCGGTCCCGAGGATAATTAGAAATCAGTTCGGTTGATATGTTTTAAAGCTCAACTCTTGTTTTCTGCAAGACAATTTATTTCTAAATACAAACTAAACAAAGCTAGTTGCATTTGGCCCCTTGAACGCTTCGTTTTAACCTTCTCATGAGTGATAGCAAAAAGGGTCGAAACAAAATATAAATGGTTTCAAAAGTATGTTCAATTATTATTTAGTATTTGGTTTAATTGAAAGAAAAATAGAGTATTTGAATGCTATCAGTTATAAGAAAAAATGAAAAACATATATATTTTTTATGTTTTAATTTGAAACATTACAATATGTTTCATTTTTTATCTTAATTGGCTATTTACAACGCTGCAGCTAATATTAATATTTAAACACTAACGAAACGAAGTCCAATATGGGATATAAACATTTTGCAAGAAACAGATTGTCTTATGTGGACACACGTTATTACGCATATACACAAATAGAGTTAGACGAATAGTGACTAGATCAGCATTCCATATACCCTTTAATTTCTGATGCCTTCATGGAACAAATATGTGCAAGTAAACTTACTCACTCCTAACCAGAAATATATCAAAAATAAGCCGTATGATAATTTGTAAGACAAGGACAGAACACAGTGATAACAAAGAACTATTATTTCATGAATGTAATACCAAAATTCAAAAGAAAACTACTCCAGCTCATTTGTATGAGTGTTACGGTTTTTTTTTCTCTTTGGAATTGCCATTCTACGACAATCCGTTACAGGAGTGTTACAGTATTAACATTAATAATTGTCATACAGTGAAACCAGAGGTTTTGATAGAATGCTACTTCAATACTGGCTATGAAGCATGTCCACATAATTCATTAATAAAATGAAATTGACCAAAAACTCACATTTAGTTCGTTCATATTTTTGTTCCTATTATAGTCTTAATAGCCCCTTACCAAGGGCGCCCAATTTTCTAAAAGAAAGACGTACACTAGGGTTGAATTACCGACACAGCTTTGTTAATTCAAATTTGAGAGTTTTAAAATGATATAAGACAGGCATCGGCAAGCTATAATTATGTTCTTTTTAAACATTCCTGTTGCTTCAGCGACGCGTATACGTATTTATTTAATGACATAATATATGTGAAGTGTTTCCTGTCCACAATTGAAAATCAGTTGGTATATCTAACCAATTACATTATGAAGCAATTACAGTCCGGGATGTCGCAGGTGCTCCTTTCAAATGTCCATTGATAACAATCTTTAGTGATAGCCGAAACCGGGTATGAAAATGAAGATTGCTTTCAGGATTGCTAAAAAGAAAATTACATTCACGTCTAGTTGAAGAGAAATAAATTAACAGCCATCAGTATTTGGTCATTTTATTCACTACCACTACAACATTAAGTGCTACTAGTTGAACAGCCGTTCTGCATGGTTCTGACCGAATCAATATTGCATTCGACAATAATGAAAACAACCGATTTGTTTTCAATATATAAATGGCTTGATTAACAAATATTGATTTAAGAAAATACTACCAAATATTTTTTGCCTCTGATTCAAAAGCGATCAAACATGTAGCGCATAAAGAATGAATTGAAAAATAGCCATAAAATGTTTCGTGTTGTTAGATAAAGATTTCAGAAAATTATACAATTTAATCTTATTTAATGAGAGCACTTGACGTATTCGTCTAATTGCAAACAGTTTACCATCTGTAATAATCATGTGTAAAAGACAAAGCCAATTTCCATAAAGTACGCGCTTTAATTTACAACTGTTGTTATATTAATTTTCCTTTAAGCGTACTAAGTATTTCCATTAAACTACTTTCTTGCATTTGTAGGCAAACCATTTTTCTTTTTAAAACGCTTCGATAAATATTTTTGTTATTCTTAAAAAAAAACACTTCATTCCTCTTAATTAAAGCGTGTTTTATTCAAGAGAGTGCGTTTCAATTATCATATGCTGTAACAAATTACCCACAACAAAGACCAGGTAATAGTTTAGTGTTTTCCTTTATGAGAGCATGATAGATAAGTACAGCCTGTCCAAATAAAGTGGTCACAAGGTAATGTATTGTAATCATACATTGTTAACTATTCGAATTTGAGAAAATGACATTCTTGCTATTGTCAACGAGTGTGAAAAGAACCAACCTGTACCCATCTCCTATTACAACAATGATCGTTATCAAACAGAAGGTGAATATCGCGCCGCCGGAACTTTGATATAACTTAACATATTTAACTTAAATGAACGGGATTTTGTTGTGCCTCCATATACCAGAGATCGTTATTTTCGTTATTCATTTGCATTTGCGAGATCTTTTCTATTTTCTACAATGCACATGAAATATATATTCAGCATCTTAAGACAGCCAAATTGTTTCAGAAAAAGCAACATATCCTAAGGTATTCAGTTATAATTAACCCATCTCTTTTTGGACTGCCGTTCAGCATCAATAACTATTCTAATATTCACATACCCCTATTTGTGCATTCACAGACTTAAAATGAAATAGAGATGTTTAAAGTTATTGTTTTATAATATTATCTTGTAACATATATTTGCAAAATTTAATATATGTCCTTTGAAATTGGAGGAAAAGTTTTAATGAAGTCTTGTTTTACATCTTACTATATAAACATACCTATACATGTTTAAGTAGCGAGTCATAAAACAAAATACCTAGATTGTGAAATACGCTATTATCGTTTTATATCTCATAATAATGATGACTCTAAACCATTCAATACAATAACGCTACAACGGACATAAAGCTATACGTTTAACGATTTATATATGTTCTTCAAATGCAGATTTATTTGATTCATTGTATAATTAGAACATTATTAGTAAACAATATTTGTATTAATTTTTTTTTTATTTCACATATGAATTGTCGTCCGAAATGGAAGTGACTTACCAATAGTTTATGCCATTGAAACTTCACTAAAATGAGACATAGTTCAGGGTCTGTTTTGTTCTAGGGCAAAAAACTTAAAGAATGAAATAACGATGATAAAGCGTTTTGAGAAATTAAAATAAAGAATGCTGTAAATGGTGTAGTAAAGGAGGTATTCATGCTTTTAAGCAATAATTTTAGAGATGCCTAACACACTATTCCATCATAGATAAAAACTATTTCGCACTCTATATCTTTCACTTAATACAACAGAGTTTTAACAGGATGCAAACTTTGTAGTTCTTTTTCTGTTGCTCACACTTAATAAGATAAATTAATACATTTATCATTATTATATATTGCGTTTGTTCCATGAAACATAAACAATTATAACATATATCGAGTGGCTGTTGATGAAATGAAAAACTACAGAAACCAGTTATGAGTCTGTTGGTCCTAGACATATTCGAACTATCGCCTTTGTACCGTTGACAATAACATGCTGCTTTATGACTAACAATGATACAGTATTTTTCCAGACGATCCAGCTACTCTTGTATAGCTGACCTTTCACAGGCGAATGCACTAGAGTTGTATTTTTCATCGATTTGGATGATATGTTTACCGTTTTCCATTCCTTCAGTTATAAATTTTTCTTTTGCAATTCCCATCGGTTTAATTAAATGTCCACTCAATGTACTTTGTGACTTGTTCAGTTCGATATTGGGCTCAACATTTTAACGTTTTACTACTACTACTATGTAACATATAGCACGACTGTCCACTCATAAAGATACGTTATATCAAAATGCTAAGTACCAAGATGTAATCCAGAATGCCTTCTCTACATTTAAGATTGCGAATGCTACTTCAGATTGTATTAATTCTGAGCGATGCACATAAACGATATATGTTATACTTTTTGAACAGTCCAATACCTGCACTCAGAGAGGACAATTTCCTAAATAGTTCAAACATTGCATATTTTCTGTTGGACTGGAACTTTGCTGTCTGCCAGCCTTATGTTACATCGATTCATTTCAATATTAATGGTGGTGAACTTCAAAAAAGGTGAATTATCTTGGGATAAACATGACACACCTTTTTTATTGTTTAAATCAATTGTGTTTTAACTGGATTTTATGGAAAGTAATGGTTGTCATAAAAGTGAAGCACTAAACATTATTTTGTTTTTCCAAACTGAAGCGTTGCCTGTTTGAGTTGAAATCGATCGGAAAATAATTAGTAGAATTTAACCTAAAGGGACAAAAATGCTTTGTTTAAAAAGTGTCATTTTAGGAAGAAATGTATTGCATTTCACAATATCTGTGAAATTATCTCCATTAAACGCATTAGTCTCGTCCGGTTGAGCAAAAAACTTGTTTGAAAAAAAATGAGCCGTGTGCATTCCAACGAGCACGTAACATGTAAAAAGGTGATAATCTGTTGACTGCGAGAACGATAAATTTTATACAAAGATATGTATAAATGCATTATTGAAATGCCATTTGAGCCAGGTTCATGTGAACATTCTCGAAGAATGGAATTGTTTGCCAAAACGTCTTAAAATTGTATGCGCACAAGAGAGCTAGGATGACAGACAATGAAACTAGAAAACCTGACACAGACTAAACTAGTGTTGGGTTTTTTGTTTTTTGTTTTACTGACTGGTCTAAAGTGTATTTTATAAAAATGCAAAGACGGGTTTACTTAAATATATTTATACAGTTTCACTCTTATAACCATCACTCGAATCTGTTTCCTATGAATGAGCTTTAGTTTTCGGACTTGTTTGGTGTTAAAGGTATTTTTATTCAAAAAATTCTTTGCAAGTTGTTTTACTACAACTTTCATGACACGTTGTTCCATATGCCAGACTCTTTATCGATTCGTTCCTTTGTCTGCTTGAATGGCATATCAGTCTCGCTTCGTAATCTTTTCATTTTGTTTACTTCTTTGACCTACGAAGTTCAACTTTATGTCTTGCAAAATTACTTTCTTTTTTTTCCTTTTATGATCACACATAAAAACAATATGATTGTTCAAGACCGACTGAAGACTAGTTATTTGATAGAATATCCAATTCAAGACATTCATACACAATTTCATAAGATTTAGTAAACTCTGTCTCATGTGACAATGAAGTGGTTTGGTATCGCATTATCGCATAATAACGAGTACAATTTTAGAGCTTTTAACTGATGTTGTCACAATTGTTTTTTTTTGTAGAACTGTACAGATATTTCACTCAACAAATTGACTTCTCTAATAGAAACTTTTGCCAGGGAGAAAACTACTTATATGGCAGTTAATGATAAAAGAGCTTTTTTAACCGATGACCGCTCAGATAAATACATCTATTGGACATGCACAGATGTCATTGAAGTTTAAAATTTTGTTCTTAATGATTATTTTCTAAAATTCGGTAAATGGCTATATAAGCAAACAATTGGCATTCCAATGGGTGCCAATAATGCACCTTTACTGGCAGACCTCTTTTGATATTGCTCTGAAAGTGAATTTATGTTGAAATTATCTAAACCTGGAAATCTCGCTCATTTTGATTAAATCAATAACACTTTAAGATATATTTATGAGACTCTAAGTTTGGATAATCCTGTGATTCCAGATTATATTCAATCGATATACCCTTCACAATTGCAGCTTAATAAATCTAATACATCCGTTTTAAAAGCAGCCTATTTAGATATATTTAGATAAATCTTTATAATAAACGTGATGATTTTAATTTTAAAATAATTAATTACCCTTCTTTAGATGGTGATGTTCCTAGTTCACCATCATATGGTGTTTTTATTGCACAGTTGATAAGATTTGCTAGAATATGTACAGATGTAAAAAAATCAGCTTTCGCAGAATACCTTTGACGGAAAAACCCCTTCTAAAACAGGGTTTCAGATATTATAAATTAAGGAAAACTTTCTCAAAATGTGTTAATGGTCATCGCAATCTTATATCAAAGTACAATAGTAGTCTTAAATCGCTGATTGCTAATAGTATTGCTCTTCCCGATTTTTATGGTGATGTTTAAAATAAAATTCGTAAATTTAAAATGTTTCCAGCAGATAGTTAGGCAGATAGACTCAATGAATTACTTGGACTTTATTTAAACCGTGGATATAAAGGCAATTCTTTGAAGAGTACTTGCCTTCTAGCTTATGAAGATAAACTCCTGAAACAAAATAAAGGGGTTGAATAAAGCATCCTTACATAATTAAGCTTTCAATCCTTTGATTTTATGATCATTTTGCTCATTTGTATGAGGGTTACAGTATCTCTAAAATCTTCTTTTTCATTTTCTTCAAATATTTGACATAGGTAATCATTTGGAAGAAAAGATTAGCTAATATATGTCGCTTTTATTTTTAATAATGTTTTCTTTATTTGTTCCCAGTTTTAGTACAATGATGCTTTTTATTATGAAACTCTATGATCACACAGTTATAGACCTTTTATTTTAAAAGACAGACTGTGTGTAATGCTCATAGTTTCTAACAATGACTGCATCGTATCTTTGAAAAGTTTTTGCATCAGTTGCTTAGAATTGTATTCCTCTGTCTGCAAACATTTACATTTTACTGACAGTGCCAAGGCGGTACCTAAAAATCCTTGAAAAACATACCTAGTTTTTTATATATAGTATGTATGCATTGTGCTATTTGTGGAGTTTTTTGCTATTCTTTCATATTTCTTTTTTGTGATTTTTTTGTTTTTGTATTCTATGTCTTTGGCGTTTACTTATAGCCATTAAACCGGGTTTATGTTTAAACTTTTTGCTACTGAGCTTGTTTCTGTAGTTTTTCACATAAGTATCAATCGTAAAACAAAACATAAATATGCTGTTGTTTCAATTTAAAAAGGTTTATAGTTCAGATTTTACTTTAAAAACATTATCTGAGGTAATGATATCATGCACATGTTTTTTTCATGTCCAAAACTGTTTCTTGCTTGGAAATATATTACATATTTTATATTATTTGTTTATTTAGCTAAGGGAAAATGTTTGTTAAAATGTATATGTTTTCCCTATAAATCTTGCTAAATTGATGTGATTTATGTTTTATTTTCAACTATTTACTTCAGTTTTCAAGTATTATTTTTAAATGTTCAAGTACTGAGCTTGTTTCTGTAGTTTTTCAATTTTGACCGCGAAACTGTTTTAAGTGGCATATATTTATAAATGCATATTTTCAAAAGGCATTTGTTAAAGTTTAAGTCATACCTGTATTTCTGGCATCACTTCTTTTAAAAGATTTTGACAACTAAATGCCTTGCAACGTTTTCTCCAACTGATTGTTTTACTTAGTTTAAATTGATATTACATTGTTTTATCACAAAATTATTTATAATTTGGGTTATTGTCTTAACAATGGTCGTGTAGTTCACCTATGGCATCTAATTCATTAACTGGCTGTCCACTATCCAATGGATTATCTGATATTCAGTACTGGGGACATCTTTAGTTTAAGTCCACAAAAAGCAAATGCAGACTTTCCCATCAATCTGTTATGTTTAGTAATTTCACACTTAGGATTAAATGATTGGATAACCTTTTATCTCTCTTTAATGCAATTTACTGTCATTATATATTATCAGTTCATCCCCCGGTAATGGCCAACAACTTTTGCAATTCATCTACAGTTCAATTTCCCTTGTTAATTTTATGTGGTCTTTTATTGCAGACAGTTTTTGATCCTATGATTAATTTTAGAAAGTCAATTTATTCATCAGGATGATTGTATTTTGTTTTGTTCCGCATCCACCTTTAATCATATTTGAATGATTTTCACTTCTTTGCTGTGGTTCCATCTAAGAGAGTTGTGTAAACAAATCGTTGTATACTTTGAGTAAACATTCTGTGTATTTTATCTTTATTTATTTTAATCTTTTTCATTTAATACAACGGAAACTTTGTTTTTTAGCAATACATTTATTTTGACTAACTTGTTGAGGAATGTCAATTGGTCAAGTTCCATTTTTTTCCATTTTGATCGATTACACTGTTAAGACGATTGTTTACCTTTTGTTTAGACATTTTCCTGTCCTTCTACATAATTTACTGATTTCACCATAATCTTCTTATTTTTCTGGTAACATGTCTAATTTCTATGTATTAGGTTTAAATAACTTTTCCTACATATCAAGACTAGCTCCTTGATTTAGATAAATGTTATGTTCTTAATTACCAAATTATTTATTTTTTTGCTGCAGATTTTTGTTTGTTTGAAGTAATTCTTTCCTTTTCAGTAATGAAATTTTAGCATACATTAAAAATAATATATTATAATAAAATACTAACAATATCTTTATTGTCAGGATTACTTAATCTTTAGTTTCATAAATATACTATCCTTAGTGTTAATTGACGTTGTTTAACATTTATTAACACTTATTAACATTAGTGTCATTGATAGTAAACTGAATATCTTAAATATTTGTACATGTTACGCTGTTGACCTCATTCTTTGGATGGGTTGATTGAATTTAATTCTTTGTAGTGTATGTCATAGTAAGAATAACCTCCCTGTAGCTTCTTAAAAAATGAACAAAAGTAGCCACAAAGGACTCACGTCCTTCCGTATCATTTAATAGGCTGTTTTAAAGGGGAAGCATGTTCTTTGTTAGATGGAGGCAACCCAAATGTATCAAAATCAAGTGAGAACTAATGCAGCACCATAGTGTGAATTTCCATTATTAATATATAATATCAGACATTCATTTTTATTTAAAATATCCTCCTTAAAATCTTTTTTTTTAATTTATCTTATCTGTATCCACCCTTAAAAGTCTTTATTTCTAAATGCGTTACCAAAAAATATTGTCAAAGTAAGAAATTGTAATGATTTTAGATAAGAAGGTTAACCGGGAACTTATTCAAGTGTCTAATGTGCGAATCTACTTTTGAATTTCAAATTAAATAATATGCACTTGCAATCGCCGACCACGATCCACTTGAATCTTTAACCGAATATATTGGTGCTGTTATAAGTGCCGCTAATGCCCACAAAGTTGTAGAAAAGCCCTTCATTTTGCTATTGAGATAATGTTAATCTAAGTGGGACGTTCGATTTAGGAATAGAGCTTAGTTGTCCCTTTGTGAGATATGGATCAGCATTTGTCAAAATGTATGTTTATTGATTTGTTTTGATCATTAGTAACATTGTCTACCATACCTGAACTAAATATTTTAACAATTCTAGTACTTGCTAAACCACCAATAATATCCGTAGCTAGTGGAGCTAATATTTTTGGAGCAAACTTTGCTGCCATTTGAAGCACTCAAGTTTCAAGTCTACCACAGTTACATTTCTTTTCGATTTGTATATGTTATTCATTTTGGTTTCCGTTAACGTAAGTGGAAAGTTTCCGGCCAAGTTTGATTTAAGAGTTATTTGATTGTCTGTGTTATATTCTTTTGTCAAATATTGCTTTTTGCCACCCGTTAAATGTGTTGAATAAGTTTTAAGTTATTATTTTATCATTTTTTTTTTAAATGACAGGTTGGTTTCGAACTGTTACATTCGTATAGGATTAGTGCCAATACCTTGTAGTCTGCTCCAGGTTGATAACTTATCAACACTAGAATATATTATAGTAAGGAATATCCGAAAAATACATAATGTTATCCTTAAAGAAATGGATATTTTACAGCTCTAGGTGACGGTAATGCGTGAGCGCTTGTGTATAAAATGAATTGAGAACACATACTATGTCAACTATCAAATTGTTTTTTGAAAAGTAATAAGTATGTGAGTAAAATCACAAAACTCAATTAAAATGAAAAGCATAATTTGAAAAAAATCGGTGTCCGAACAACAGTGGCCTTTATTGGAGCAATGATAAGGTTAAAATAATCACCAGTAGAATAAATATGTCAAAACATTAAAGTATGAAGTCTGACCAGTTGTAAAAGTCAAAATCAACTGTAATACTTATCAATCAGCCTCACAAATCTAAATGAATGAATTGAGCCTGAGTAACTGTTCTAACTTATCCAAAACACACTTGATAACCAAAAATTAGATATGATTCACCGCAAACCCTTCTGTAACATGAAACTATATAGAGTACATTCAATATTAAAGAAAGTTATCTTGCAAAGGTCTCTTGAAAACGATCAATTAATTATGATCCCTTGTGTAACATGAAACTATATTAGGTATATTCAATAACAAAGAAAGAGATCTTGCAAGGTACTCTAAATAACGACCTATTAAATATGTTTCATGACTCTTCTGTAACATGGAACTAAGTGGTATCCATTAAATATCAAAGAAAGAGCTTGAAATACGTCCAATTTGATTCTGAAAGTAAAATCGTAAAATGTCTCAATATTTGATAGTTTTGGTATTGTTTATGAATACACATTTACCCCAAACGTAACCATGGTCCTAACCAAACACAAAATTGGTTATATTTTGATTTTACGTCCAGAGAAAATTCTTAGACTTGTTTAGCATGAACATGCTAGTTCGAATTTAACAAATCGCGAATACTTGATAAAATGATGTTATTTTTGTAGCTATCTCTAGATTACAATCACATATGATTGTATATAGATAAAGTAAATTTTAACACATTAAACATCTTTATAACAGTAACCCTAACCCTTACCCACCGGGTTTGCCTGAAAATACAATCGACCATAAACATATTGCAATACGTAACCTTGATTAAATTTTACACTGTTGGATCAAAATACCTAAAAATGATACCAAATTTCATCCAATCTAAGACTCAATAGAGAAAACGTAATTGCAGTTATAAATAATAAATGACAAATATTCTTTCTGATAGACCTTAATCAGTGCCTGTCCTATCGAATTAAAGCTTTGTTCATTTTATGCGTTTCGAACCATTTTTACTTTCTATCTCTTACATTTGAATCATACTCCGTACTAATGCTTATTATCACAGATGATTACAAAACAGAACATAGCAGAACATTCATTCTTAACCTGAACATATACGGTTCATCGTTTTTATCAAGTGTGTTTTGGATGAGCCCAATCAAAATTCATTACTACACAGAAGATGAATTCAACTGGTCGTTTATTATTTATTTTAACGTTTATAAGAGTAAATGTTTATACTTTAAGGTCCCCAAGTAGATTATTGTTACAATTTCATTTTATTTGTTATTGTTTTCACATTATTAGTTGTTGCAATAAGAACCCTTGCTGTTTCGTCACCGAATGGTATCGTTTTGCAAGAAATAATGCAATAATGCCTTTCTTGATTTATTTTGCATACGATATATCACTAAACAACTTAACTCGACTTGTTTGTGATTGCGTTTCACAATGGTCGAGCTACAATATAGACCTCTTGTTGGTGTTTGATGAATTAACTTAGTACACCAGAGTCAACTATAGATCTTCCCTAAGACATGAACACAAAGAAAGCAAAAAGACATTGGCCGTTTGTCATCGAATGATGTGATGTGTCACACTATGTGTGAAAAATTAAACTTACTACGTACGTTTAAACTCGTAGACTTTTGTCTTTGGAACCTTTTTGTGTTAACACATTTTAGGTACTTCATTAAAGATATTTGTAGTTGACTCTTTAGATGTGACCTAATATTTTCCTAAAACACGATCATTTACGCATTTTCTATGATTTCCCTACAATTTTTGTGATTATTTTAAATACATTTCGCACTGAAATACAGACTGTGTTAGGTTGTTACGTATGTTGTGTTACGCACTGTGTGCCGAATCAACTTACTTTACGTGTGAACAAAATTCGTCCTCCAGATACGATACAAATCAAATTTTGTGTTTTTATTCTAATTTTGTATGATTTCACCACATTTTCCGCGTTAGAATAAAATGCTTCTTTTCATCGAAATTATTTGTCTAAATGCCATGCATTTCAAATAACGTTTTTAGCACTTAAATGTTTTTACATAATTGTTTTCTGTAAACCTGGATAAAATATATTATATTCATAAAGCAAATTTATCTAGATGTTTCGTTGTCATTTCTAGGAAAGGCATGCAATGTGAATAATATCTTCAAGTTCTAGTATGTGTATATAGTATTGGTCTGATAAGTTTTCGTTACGTGAACTCATATTGTTAAATAACTATTGATGAAGTAATATGAAATAGACAAAGGCCTTGCTTTACCAAAAGTGTTATTCCAATATGTGTACCCGAAATTTAATTATATAAGTGTGAATGTTGTGTAATTGCATACTGTCATGATGTAAACCTGTTTGTTGTATATTTTTAAACTGCTAGGTTGGCTCTACATATCATTATGGAGGAAATAAAAGTGTAAATACGGTCTGTGTCATTCTGACAGACGATACACAGATCGATTGGTAGGTGGGGTTTAATGTATTCCATTCCCGAAACCATAAAGCAAAATTATGAAACAAGGCCTGCGGTCGCTTTCATAAACATGAGACTGTACAGAACAAGACGGAACAAGGGTGCAGTTTTGAACGTTCAACCTCAGCAAATGTTTGATATTTAATTCTAGAATGCTCAAGGTCGTAAAAAAGTCGATAGCCAGCTGCGTCCTGTATTTTACTTCCAAATAGTAATATATAAACTCTGTGCATAATTTGAATATATATATTATGACGTGTATAATATTATTGTATATGTTTGTGTATATATTAAGTAAACTATCTAGTGCAGCAGAACAGCTTTTTAATTTAGATAAAGTAAAAAATGTCCAAGTTGCATAACGACAAATGTTTGACTCTCACTCCGTGTACGTCACCCTTGATCTAATTAATAAACTTTAACTAAATATCCGCAAAAGATCCTTCAATATTTATATGAAAACTACAGAAACAAGCTCAGTAGCCAAAAGTTTAAACATAAACCCCGTTGAATGTCACAGGGTAAACGCCAAATGCATAGAACACAAAATAAATTAATCTCAAACACTAACGAATTTGATATTAATATTTGTTTTGATTGTTTCTTGTCATGGTATACGAAAACTTGTGGTCCGGATAAGATTGAATGGCCTACTTGGATCTGTAGCTATTGTTGCTTTGTTTAAAACATTTATGTCAATCTAACATGTAAATCAATAGAACTAGTTTTGTTCAAAATATAGAGCATTCCATATACAATAAAGACACATCTATCACCACACAATTAATAAGCGTACAATGTCTTTCAACTCATATAAATCAAAAAAGTAGGAAAAAGTAAAATTGTATACTTAATCATGTTTTACCGTTTGTGCGCATTTTGAAAAATACTGAGGCATTCATAATCTTTTTTGGGGAATACCAAAAGGTACAACTATTATGGAATGAACTAAAACAATTCCTATAAATGGTCATATTATCTCACACGGAACAGAATTAATATTTACCTTCTGAACAGACAGTCACGAAAAACTCAGTTTAATCAGTCAATTTTTGTATTGATGACATTCTACAACGTTGGCTCAAAGTACAGAAGAACAATACTTAACTAATTTCACTTTAATACCTTATGAAGAAAACCATATGGAAGTTATAAATAATAAATGACCACTATACTTTCTAATCAAACTTGATAATACACGCCCATACGACTATAAGCTTCGTTCATTTCATCTCTCGAGGCAATTTGCGTTTTCCCCTATTTCAACTCTCTTTTTTATAATATTTGTATTGTTTTCACATTTTTAGTTGCTGCATAAAAACCCTTGCTGTTTCGTCACCGAATGTTGTCGTATTGCAAGTAATATTTACCAAACAAACTTATTTAACAAATGTTGACTTTTTGTTTAAACTTACATATGACATCTGAGTTTCTGATGTTCTAAATCACCTTTTTCCAAAATTTATTTGTTGATTTTTCCTTTTTTGTAGAAATCCTTTGCAAACTATAAGATTCTGCAAAAATGCCTTTCTTGAATTTGATCGGAAATTGTGGGATTGCATACCATACATGACTTATCAACTTAACTCGACTTGTTGCGTTTCACAATGTTCGAGCTACAATTAAGACCTTTTTGTTGGTTTTATCACACAATGAATTAACTTAGTATACTAGAGTCAACTATAGATCTTCCCTTAGACATGACACAAAGAAAGCAAAAGGACATTGGCCGTTTTTCATCGAATGATGTGATGTGTCACACTATGTGTGTAAAATTAAACTTACTACCTACGTGTAAACTCTTAGTCTTTTGTCTTTCGAACCATTTTGGGATATGTTAACACATTTTAGACGCTTCACTAAAGATATTTGTACTTGACTTTTTAGATGTAACATTGTATTTTCCTTAAACACAAACAGAAACCCATTTTCTATGATTTCCCTACAATTGTTGTGATTATTTTAAATATATTTCGCACTGAAATACAGACTGTGTTATGTTGTTACGTGTGTGGTTTTACGCTGTCTGCCGAATTAACTTATTTCACGTGTGAACAAATTTCGTCCTTATCCAGATACGATAAAAATCAAATATTGTGTATAATTTTAAAATTTTGTGATATTTAAACATGTTCAGCGTTAAAATAAAATAATTATTTTCATCTAAATTATTTTTTTAAATACCATTGAATGCAAATCACGTTTGTATATAATTGTTCTGTGTAAATCTGTAGAAAATAAATTATATTGCATAAATCAAATTTATCTAGATATTTCGTTTTCATTTCTAGGAAAGGCTTGCAATGTCGATAATTTCTTTCATGCTTTTCGATGAAATATGGAGTTTTCACTGCAAAATAAGGAGTGAAAATATCAACTTTCAGAACTACTTTTAAAATCCATTGTAGTTACTTCCCCTTGATCAAAACAGAACACTTCACTTTAAATCAGAAAATGTTGGCATTTTTTTTATTTAAAATTGAAAGAAATGTTACACAAGTAAAAACAAAGATATATTTGGAAATAAACAACTTACCTTTTATTAGAAAAACTGTTATCCTGTTTTTCAAACTTTTCCTTGATGTTGAAGTTGAATGTTCGAACATTTGTTTTCATACGAAACAAATTGTAGACAAAAATAACTGTACAAACATAAATAGAATGTATTTAGAACTGTTTGGCGTTGTAATACGTAATACAAACTACCCGGAAAATTCACACAACAATTTACAGATTAACTGATATTTTTTTACCCAACCCACGCCTAAAAATTGTCAACTTAGAAAACTTAGAAAAGTTTTTATATCCAATTATCCGCAATTGTTTTGCTAACACATTCGACCTTTCAAATTTTCATTCAATAAATGTCGGCGTAGTAAGTAAGTTATATATTCATGCCCCGCTTAAAATAAAAGTGTTTTCGTTTTTTTTTGGAACATAGATGCATTTATAAAACTTCATTGATATCTGTTCATAAAATCTTTGCACTAAAAAACGAGCGAATAATAAACAATAAAAAAAAATATCGGACCCCTTTTGTTCAACATCCGGAAATAAAAAAATGACAGCAACGTCACCAGCTATAAATAGTATAATTTTGCGTCAGGGGAGTCCCACGGGTAGCGGCGTAAATAACACCATTTTCAAAAATGGGGTAATTAAGAAAATGAAATAAAATACTTAAAAACTCCGAAAATATGCATTAAAGAAACAGAAAATTTGTTAATTTTAGTGTAAGAAGGTATTTAATTTCTCTCGTGATCAAAGAATAAAAAAATGTTCACTCGTGGCTTCGCCACTTTTGAAAATATGTTTTTCTATGACACTCGTGAAATAAAATACGATCAAACACTGAAATAAATAAATATCCTCTATGTCTTTAAATACTAGATTGTGTATAAAGTATTGGTTTTACACACTATGCGTTGCAAATGTACTCACTACACACGTTTTACAATTTGTATTCTTGATCTATGAACGAAAACATTTGTTTTGACCTATAACAGGCAAAATATCCGATTATGTGTCATTTTTCTACTTGTTTTTTATGTTTACCGAAAAGTTTGAGCTCCAATCTTTGTTGATATGCCATCGCCTTGCGTAGGTTTGGAAACTTAACTTATTACGCACGTGTTGACAGACCAAGACACGAAACAATTTGACATTTAAATTTGTTTTGACTGTTTGTTGTCATGGTATACGAAAAATTGAGGTCTGGTTAAGATTGAATGGCCTTCTCGGATTTGAAGCTATTGTTGTTTTATAGAAAACATGTATGTCAATCTATCATGTATATCAATATAATTAGTTTTGATCAAAATATACAGCGTTCCCCATACAATAAAGAAACATTTGTCACCACACAATTATTAAACGTATAATGACTTTCAACTCATATATAAATCAAAATAGTATGGAAAAGTAAAATTGTTTACTGACTCATGTTTTACCGTTTGTGCTCATTTTGTCAAAAACTGAGACAAATTATAATCTTTTTAGGGAATGCCAGAAAGTACAGCCGTTATGGAATGAACTAAATCAATTTCTTAAAATGGTTATATTAACTCACACGGAACAAAACTGTTTTTCACTTTCTGAACTGAAAGTCACGAAAATCTCATTTTAATTAGTTACCCTCTTGTTGTATTGATCACATTCTACAATGTTAGCTCAAAGTACAGAAGAACAATACGTAACTACTTTCACCTCAATACTTTATGACAAAAACCCATATGGCAGAAATAAATAATATATGACCGCTATACTTTCTATTCAAACTTGATCATACATGCCCGTACGACTTCAAGCTTCGTTCATTTCATCGCTCGAGGCATATTGCGTTTTCCCCTATTTCAACTCTCTATTTTTGTAATATTCAATTATCCTCAAATCCTTTATTTAGAATAAATTCTTCGGCTGTGTAAATGTATTTGCATCAATTACTACAAATGTCATCTCGTCAAGTACCATTATGGCTTAATGAATTATTATTTTTGGTATTCAAATTGATTAAGATTACAATACTTTACAACCGTTTGAATAATGGCAACCTAAAACGTCCGTAACTTCATGCTTTCATCGTCATACATGTTCCAAAAGCATTTAAACAAATATAAACATCGTGAGTGAATCAAGCTAAATATATTGTGTAAACATTTGCTAAAAGTATTAAATTACACTTAATTCAAGCTCTTTCATTTATATTGAATGTATGCCATTTATATTCAAGTAACAGAAGGGTCACCGATGAAAACTATTTAATCGTTATCAAGAGTACTTGACAAGATCCCTTTCTTCCATAATGAGTGTATGCTATAAAGTTTCAAGTTACAGCAGGGTTGGCGGTGAAACATATTTAATTTCTGGTTATCACGTGTGTTTTGGATGAGAAAGAACGAAGTTGCTCGGGTTCCATTTATTAATTTACAAAATATTATACAACTTAGGGAATAAGATTTAAAATTGATTAAAGCCTTTAAAAATGATAAAAGTTTATACTTCAATGTCGTCAGAATGTTTCTGTCGACATAATAATTATGTTGGTGATTGTATTCACCATTTTATAGCTGTAATAAAAGCCAGGGTTGATCTGTCAAAAATTGTTGCGGTAATTTTTCAAGCTAGAACTTGCTAACTTATGTCATCTGTTGGTCCTCATATAGGTACGACATATATTGAATATTGTGACATTTTTTCGACCTCTGAGTGATGATTTAGTGCTCGAAATGTTTGCGACCCTTTTCCCTTTTTCAAAATGTAAAGTCAACTATTTATTTTCATTGAGATGTGTGATTTTACTCACATACGTTACACTTTGCGAATAGCAATTATGATAGTTGAGAGATTGCGTGGTCCCAATTCATTTTATACACGAGCGTTTACGCATTACAGAACAGAACAGAATGTTTATTATCTTATGAATATACAGCATATTGATGATTCAATAGAAAGTTTAGGCATAACGTCAAAAAAATGTACAAATAAATATACACGATAATGAATGCATGTACAAAGTTAACGAAAACATTCAAGTCAGTGCATGCTAGTAAACATGCATAAAATAAGCTGAGAGCGATATGTTAACAAATACAGTTGACAGGACTGTGATTTGCGTTATTAAGTTATACTATTTATCAAATTAAGACGTTTAATATAACATTTACACAAGAAATTAGATACACTGTTTAGAGTCGTCTTAATTTTATGTTGATAGTAACTCCACAAATTTAACATGCTTGGTCGAATCCTATATCTTGGGGGAATAAACCTTAGTCTAAGCTCATTGTAAGCTTCACACTCGATAACGAAATGGTATTCATCCTCGATCACACCTTTGTCACACAAAGTACACAGTCTATTTCTTCTTTCAATTCCTCTATGGCGCCCATGTCCAATTTCTAAACAGTGGGATGATAGTCTTAATTTTGTTAATGCATGTCTATGCTTCTTGTTTTCTATAACTGATAAATGTGGAGAGATCTCAAATATAAGTTTAACTTCCTTATATTATGCGAGAGTTGGTGAGTAATTTACAGCTTATCTCCAAGAAGTAATGTATTGACCCAACAGTCTTTGCTTTAACAAAACCATAAATACGTTTACATTCACAGATTGCGGATAATACCAAACATCATTAAAGCCGTTAGAACACAGTTAATGTCTCACTTTAAAAACCCAATTTTCAACGCCATGTTCACACTGCATACGGGCTTCATTATACAAAGAGCTAAGAATGCAATTCCCGTTATAATATGTAACAAGCTTAAACCAGTACTTAATAATTTTGCATTGCCTAGTAATGATTAGCGGGTAGCAGCATCAGATGTTCCGTGCTTTTGCTTAAATCCAAACTGGGCACCTGAAAGTTTATCATTTGCATTAGCCCATTTTTTTAAACGCTCGTTTATAACAGTAGTGAATAACTTCGCAAGGCAACTTATCAGAGTTATCCCCCTGTAATTGTTGGGATCGTCAGCAGGTTGTTTCTTTAATAGTGGAATAATAACTTCGATTGACCAATTTTTGGGGTACACAACGGTGTCAAAAATCTGGTAAAAGAGTTCTGCGAATGGATGCACCATAATGTCTATTGTCTCTAAAAAAATACTCGTTTATCAAATTATCTAGTTTTAGTTTACTACACGCTTTCCGGACTTCTTCGAGTGTAATTCGATAGTCGAGTCCTGCATATGATGGTTGGTCGATTCGTTCCCTTTCGTTAAATCCGCCCACAAATTCAGCTACGTCCGGTTCATCGTTCGCCATTCTCTGCGAGAGTTGTTCAAAGTGCTTAAAGATGTCCTCACTTTTTAATGTATCCGTATCTTTTTTAGCATTGCGCGGGCCTTTAAATATTTTCCAGAACTCGCGTGGTTTTTTGTAACGCATTTCATTCATCGACCTAGCTCTATTACTGTTAAATAGCCGTTTAACCTTTCTGACATGGAATTTGTAGTCACATTTGTGTTGTAGGAATTGACGTTTACACTCGTCATTTCTGTGACATAGAAAAGTCTGTAATGACTGCTTATACAACGATTGTTTTCTTCGGCATTCTGCGTCAAACCATGTTTTGTGTTGCTTTTCATAGTCAGTAAAGCTGTGCGCAGTGTATGTAACGTTACGTTGAAAGTACCCGTTCGCTTTTGATGTGATTATTTCACTCAGACCGTTTACTTTTTCATCAATACTCTTGTTATCGTCATTTTTTGTTCCGCATCCGCCTTTCATTATAACAGAAAGCTTTTTATTTCTTTTCTGTGGTTCAATCTAAGATAGTCGTGTAAGCCTTGTTAACAAATCGTTGTATGTTTTTGAGTTAACATTCTTTGTATGAAATCTTCATTTATTTAAATCGATCAAATTAGAATCAAGTCTTTCTTTAAATACAACGTTGTCATTGTTTTGAGCAATACATTTATTTAGACTAACTTGTTGAGGAATGTCGATTGATTAAGTTCCATTTTGCCCATTTGGATCGATTAAACTGTAAAGACGATTGTCTACTGTATGTTTAGAGAATTTCCTGTTCTTCTACATAATTAACTGATTTTACCCCAATCTTCTAATTTCCCTGGTAACTCTAATTTCTATGTATCAGGTTGAAATAACTATTCTTAACTACCACGACTAACGCCTTGTTTTAATTAAATGTAAGGTTCTTAATTACCAAATTCTTTAATTTGTTTGCTGCAAATCTTTGTTTTGAAGTGACTCTTTCCTTTTCAGTAATGACATTATAGCTTGTATTAAAAAATATTATGAAATACTGACAATATCTTTATTGTCAAAATAACTTAATCTTTAGTGTCATAATAACACTATCCATAGTATTTATTTTCATTTTTCAACAATTATTAACACTTATTTACCTTAATGTCCATTGATAGTAAACTGAATATCTGAAATATTTGTACATGCTACGCTAATGACGTCATTCTTTGGATGGGTTAATTAATTTTAATTATTTGTAGAGTATGTCATAGTAAGAATAACCTCCCTGTAGCTTCTTTAAAAATGAACAAAAGTAGCCACAACGTACTCACCTACTTCCGTGACATTAAATAGGCTGTATTTGAGGGGATGCATGTACTTTGTTAGATGGAGGTAACCCAAATGTATCAAAATAAAGTGAGAAATTATGCAGCACCAGGGTGTGATTTTTTCCTTAAAATCAATATTATATTTTTTAATAAATTTATCTTAAGTGTATACACCCTTAAAAATCTTAATTCCTAACTTCGTTACCCTTAAAATATTATCAAAGTTAGAGATTGGAATAGTTTTAGATAAAAAAGGTTATCCGGGAACTTATTCAATCAACCTATGTGCGAACTACTTGTAAATCTTGACCAATATGCACTTGCAATCCTCGACCACGATCCACTTGAATCCTTTACCGAATATAAGTGAAATGTTACCATTCGATTTAGTAAGAGAGCAAAACTTGCCCTTTGTAAGACATGGAGAAGCATTTGTCACAATGTATGTTTATTTTTTTTATCAATAGTAACATTGTCTACTATACCTGAACTAAATATTTTATCAATTCCAGTTATTGCTAAACCACAAAATATACCAGTAGCTAGTGGAGCTAATATATTTGGAGGAAAACTTTGCTGCCATTTTAAGCATCCAAGTTTCAGTCCAACACAGATACATTTCTTTTGGATTTGTATATGTTATTCATTTTGGTGCCGTTAATGTAAGTGGGAAGTTGCTGACCAACTTTAATATAAGAGTTATTGGATTTTTTGTGTTATATTCTTTTATCAAAGATTGCTTTTGGTCACCCGTTTAATGTGTTAAATTAGTTTTTGGTTATTATCTTATTATTTCTTCGTATATGATAAGTGCCAATACCTTGTAGTTGATAACTTAACATCACTAGAATATATTATAGTAAGAAATATCTGAAAAATACATATTCAAAAATAATTGGATATTTTACAGCTCTAGGTGACGGTAATGCTTGAACGCTTGGGTATGAAATGAACTGGGAACACATACTATGTCAACTATCAAATTGTTATTTGGAAATTGTTAAGTATGTGAATAAAATCACAAAACTCAATGAACAACAGAACAGCAGTGGCCTTTATTCGAGCAATAAAAGGGTTAAAACAATCACCGACATAATAAAAATGTCAACATTACTATTTTAAAGACATTAGGTATGAAGTATAACCAGTTTTAAAAGTTAGAATCAACTGCACAATCTTATCAATCAGCCTTACAAATCTTTCTATATGAATGAATTGAGCCAGAGTAACTGTTCATACTCATCCAAAACACACTTAATAACCAGAAATTAGATATGGTTCACCACAAAACCTTATGTAAGATGAAACTTTAAAGATTGCATTCCATTTTAAAGAAAGTGATATTGGAAAGTACTCTTGATAACGATTAATTAAATTTGTTTTATCGGTGAACCTTCTGTAACATGAAACTATATAAGGTACATTCAATAACAAAGAAAGAGATGCTGCAAGATACTCTTGTGACGACATATTAAATTTGTTTCATCGGTGATCCTTCTGTAACATGAAACTATATATAGGATCTGACACGAGTTGTCATTTAAGAACGTGCTTACTGGCGAGCTTACTAACAACTAACAACTTTCATGGACGAGTTTAATAAAATTCTTAAATTAAATGACAACGAGTGTCAGATCTTTTTTATCCCATGCTTAAAACGCTGTTTTTATTACCAATTAAGTTCCACTTTCTGAACCGATTGATTGACAGCCAAAGTACTCAGAGTAGAATGTCAACGATGCGCCATAGAAATAGTTCCAAATTAAAATGACAAAAGTAACTAGCAGTTATCAAGTTTTAATTCTGATAACGCGCTTAACAAGTCACAAATATAAACATGTGTAGTAAAATATCCAACAACATGATAAACGAACGATTTTAGCCAAAAATCTCAAAAAAGTACACAATTTGATGACGTCATACTCAGAGTATATGCATTTACGCGGTTTATGTGACCTACATCGGTCTGTGAAGTTTGATTGTGTGCAAGTTATTCGCTGTCGCGTTCGACGATGATTTTGCAGCGTTTTCTTAGCGTACATGGAGTTTCACAACATGCAGATGATTACGGCGAAGCCTTACGTTGTACTGCATGGATGTTGATGCTGAAAAAGTTCCACCAAGAATGTTTCCAGAGAACATGATGTTCTAGCCGCCATGGGGTGTGTAAGGAGATGATTAGGAATTCGTATTTGTGTTTTCGGTAACCGACAGCTGATTAAATTGGCAAGCAAATGGCATTGATTGCATATTGCTTGTGTTGGTCGAGATGGAAATGTTTGAAATGTTCTTGTGGTGTTTGTCACTAATGTGGCTGTTTTTGTTGACTGACTGGATATTTCTGTGACTAATGATCTGCATTATCTGGTTGGCGGAACATTATTGTCAGAAAGTTTTTGAACAAGATGCTTTCTGGCACTTTGATTCGGTAGCCATTTGTCTCTCGGAAATCATACAGCTTCATTATTACGGTAAGTATTTGTTGGCATTTAAACCATTTTGTTTACAAACAATGCGGAGAGATATCTAGGTTGCGTGTGATTAGTCTAGCCAATAGAAATGTCTGATAGGTTATCTTACACATGTGTAAGGTAAAAATATTCGTAATGGGTATATTACACGGAAAACAAGGGTAAGCATGTGATAAATAAGGTTTATTCAACAACAAAGGAAGAGATCTTGCAAAGTACTCCTAATAAAGACATGTCACATATGTTTCATCGGTGACTCTTCTGTAACATGAAACTAAGTGGTATCCATTAAATATCAAAGAAAGAGCTTGAAATACATGAAATTTAATTCTGTAAATAAAATCGTTAAATGTCCCAATATTTGTGTTGATTACATTTACCCTAAACCTAACCCTAGTCCTAACCCAACACAAACTTGAATATATTTTGATTTTACGTCCAGAATAATTGTTCAAACGTGTTTAGCATGGGAATGCTAGTACGAATTAAACAAATCGCGAATACTTGATAAAATCATGTTTTTTTTTGTAGTTATATCTGGATTACAATCCATATAATTATAATTATGATTGTATATAGTTAAAGTCAATAATGACTCATTAAACATATTAATGGCGGTTACCCTAACCCTTTCTCATCGGGACTGCCTGAAAATACAACCAACGATAAACATATTGCAATTCGTAGCCTTGATTAAATTCTACACTGTTGGATAAAAGTACCTAAAAATGATACAAAAATTCATCCAATCTAAGACTCAATAGACAAAACGTAATTGCAGTTATAAATAATAAATGACAAATATTTATTCTGATAGACCTTGATTAGTCCCTGTCCTATCGAATTAAAGCTTTGTTCATTTTATGCGTTTTCAACCATTTTTACTTTCTCTATTTTACAATTGAATCATACTCCATAAAAACGCTTATCAGAACATATGTGAACAGAACAGAACATAACAGAACATTTATTGTTAACCTGAACATATGCTGTTCATCGTTGTTATCAAGTGTGTTTTGGATGAGCCCAACCAAAATTCATACATATGAGATACGATTGACAGCTGATAAAATTTTAATTGCATCCTATGAGTGGTAAGTTTTTTATGAATGCAGTCTCAAAACTTTCCGGACAACCCTCGTATATAAAAATTAAATGTATCTGGTCGTTTAAACTTAGCTTGTTTTAACGTTTATAAGTGTACCGTTTTATACTTTAAGGTCCTCGTGTAGATTTTTGTTACAATTTCATTATATTTGTTATTGTTTTCACATTATTAGTTGCTGCAATAAAGAAAATTGCTGTTTCGTCACCGAATGTTGTCGTATTGGAAGTAATATTTACCCAATAAACTTATTTAACAAATGTTGACTTTTTGTTTAAACATACATATGACATCTGAGTTGTTGACAGAATTCGATATGTTTCTGATAATATAAAATACCTTTTTCTTTCCAAACATATGTGTTGATATTTCCTTTTTGTAGAAATCCTTTGCAAACTATAAGATTCTGCAAAAATGCCTTCCTTGATTTTTAATCGAAACTTGTTGGATTGCATGCGATATATAACTAATCAACTCAACTTGACTTGTTTGTGATTGCGTTTCACAATGTTCGAGCTACAGTTAAGACCTCTTTGTTGCTTTTAACACACGATGAATTAAATTAGTACACCAGAGTCAACTATAGATCTTTCCTTAGACATGAACACAAAGAAAGCAGAAGGACATTGGCCATTTGTCATCGAATGATGTGATGTTACACAATATGTGTGTAAAATTAAACTTACTACGTACGTGTAAAATCTTATTCTTTTGTCTTTGGAACAATGTTGGGATATGTTAAGAAATTTGTAGTTGACTTTTTAGATGTGACATTATATTTTTAAAAAACACGAACAGAAACTCATTTTCTATGATTTCCCTACAATCGTTGTGATTATTTTAAGTATATTTCGCACTGAAATACAGAATGTGTTAGGTTGTTACGTGTATTGTTTAACGCACTGTCTGCCGAATTAACTTTCTTCACGTGTGAAAAAAATCGTCCTTATCCAGATACGATAAAAATCAATTTTTATTTTTTTTATTTTTGTGTGATTTTTCCACATTTTCCGCCATGCATTGCAAATCACGTTTTTAATACTAAAATGTTTTTATATAATTGTTTTCTGTGAATCTGTAGAAAATATATTCTATTCATAAAGCAAATGTATCTAGATATTTCGTTTTCGTTTCTAGGAAAGGCATGTAATTTGGATAATATTTTCAGGTACGAGCATGTGAATGAAGGATTTTAAATTGTTTTTTATGTGTACTTATACAAAGTTGCGTAACAACAAATGTTTGCATTTTACCTCTTGTATCTTATTATTAAACTTTAGCTTAACATTCGCAAAAAATCCTTAAATATTTATACGAAAAACTACCGAAACAAGCTCAGTAGCCAAAATATTAAACATAAACCCCGTTAAATGCCACAGAGTAAACGTCAAAGACATAGAACACAAACACACAAAAATTACAAACAAGAAAGGCAGCGCATTCGTTCATACTATATACGTATGAAGATTAATCATCGGTGTCATGGTTTTACACATTCCCTTAAGTACGCTAATTTAACGTAGAACACACGTGATGATTGTTTTAGACGTAGAAACAAAATTCAACCACTTTCTCTACATTCTTTGACTTCTTGTAACACATCACGTCATTCAACAGATGCCATGTAATTTTATGGTTTTACACACTATGCGTTGCAAATGTACTCACTACCCACGTTTTACGATTTGTATTCTTGACTTATGAACGAAAACAGCAAAAGGCAAAATATCCGATTATGTGTTATATTTCTACTTGTTTTTATGTTTACCGAGAAATTTTAGCTCCAATCTTTGTTGATATGCCATTGCCTTGCATAGGTTTGGAAACTTAACTTATAACGCACGTGTTGACCTTATGATCTTGAATAAGAAACGAAACAATTTGATATTAAGATTTGTTTTGACTGTCTTTTGTCATTGTATACGAACAATTGAGGTTCGGTTAAGATTGAATGGCTTACTTGGACCTTTAGATATAATTGCTTTATTTAAAACATCAATGTCAATTAACTATTTTTCACATTTTGAACGGACAGTCACGAAAAACTCATTTTAATAAGTTACCTTTTTGTTGTATTGATGACATTTTACAACCTTGGCACAAAGTACAGAGGAACAATACTTGACTATTTTCACTTTATACTTCATGAAAAAAGCCAATTGGCAGTAATAAATAATAAATGACCACTATACTTTCTAATCAAACTTGATCATACATGCCCGTCCGACTTTAAGCTTCCGGTTCATTTCATCTCCCGAGGCATATTGCCTTTTTCCCCTATTTCAACTCTCTATTTTTATAATATTTAACTATCCTCCAATTATTAAAATAATTTATTTAGAATAAATATTTCGGTTGTGTAAATGTATTTGCATCAATTACTAAAACTGCCATCTCGTCAAGTACCATTTTTGCTTGATTTGTCATTATTTGTGGTATTAAAATTGATTACGAATACAATATGTTACAAATATTTGAATAATGAGAAACTAAAAAGCCCGTAACTTATGGACATTCATGCTTTCATCGTCATACAGGTTCATGAAGCATTTAAACAAATGAAAACATCGTGAGTGAATCAAGCTGATTATATTGTATAAACATTTGCTAGAAGTATCAAATTACACGTAATTCAAGCTCTTTCATTTATATTGAATGTATGCCATTTAGATTCAAGTTACAGAAGTAACCGATAAACAGTTTAAGATAAGCGTTATCTAGAGTACTTTACAAGATCCCTTTCTTCCATAATGAGTGTACGCCATATAGTTTCATGTTACAATAGGGTTGGTGGTAAAACAAAATTAATTTCTTGTTATCAAGTGTGTTTTGGATGAGAAAGAACAAAGTTGCTCGGGCTCAATTCATTAATATTCAGAATATGTATGTTACCCTGCCAGCTCAGTGGGTTTAACAATGAACTGGTATATTTACGTTCAATTTTTTTTCATGTGATATACACAGAAATACTACTAGCTCGGCTGTCTTAGCAATGCTCGCTTGTCTGTTCCCTCAACGCTCTATTCGTCAAAGCTCTGGGTCTGTAAATAGATACGCTGAGACGTGCTAATGACATTCTCACGTGCATAACATACAATACAATAATACTTAGTTAAAACTATAAATCACAATTATTCTTATACACAATAACTGAAAACGGTTCGCTCCGGCTTTTGGCTCCTTTGTCACTTTACAGTCGATATATACATTGTATAAAAAATATATGCTTGCTTAAAGATAAACTAGAATCATCACAATTACATAGAAGTATAGTAGCAATACCATAAAATAACAGGTTCTGAACTTACATGGGAAAAGATGTCCCAAACCCTTAATTTCCTATCAAGTCTCCCTTTCCACACACTACTCACTGCATGCCTTGTTGTTGTTTAACAAAATGCATGGTTAAAACATTGTGCAAAGTAAAGAATAATACAATATCAGCCCGTAAATATTTGAAGAAGAAATAGTTCGAGGAATAGCGAGTACGAAAGAAACAGATCCAATAACCCGAAGAATACGAATGCGAACACCAACCTGCAAATTGTATTTGTTTAAAATATAATATTAATCAAGTTCAACTATATTTTGAATCTTGAGAAGGCTGAAGGTGATGTTGCAACGTCAATGTCAGTTATGCAAGTCATCACGATTTGTTTCGATTTCTGAGTGCAGATTCAAAATAACTACCCTATAATAAATAATTAAGATAAAACGTCTATTTTAAATCGGTCGATTCACATCGGGTCACATACTCCCGCTTCTGAAAAAATGACGTCTCGGCATTTTCTGAAAATGTCAAGAAAACCAAATATACAAAATAACCCGAACTGAATAATGTCTATACAAATTACAAGTTATCCTGTAAATAACATAATATGAAAGAAAATCTCTAAATATCCTACACCCAATACAATACTTTAACTATTAGTATCATACATGTATTTGGCACAACCTGCTACAGAAATGATTATTTCTCAATGCATATTAAATATCTGCCAATATTACAAAACATGATTATAAAATTATCTTCAGTACACACTGTCCTCCAAGTATGCATTATCTGAAATACTTAAGTATAAAAACATGACCTACATATGTGTATGCATCGAATTATAACATAATAATGCCATCTACACATATATACAACTTTGAGAAAAAAATAAATAAATCATATGTATTGGCTATATATCCATTTTCACATCAAATCGATATAAACTATTTTCTCCAGTCGTTAGACGAGTAAACATCTGTATGTTTTCTGTCTCTAGTTGATCGTCTTAACTCTATGTATTCCTGTCTGTCTTTGGGTTCTCTTGGTTCCTCCTCCACATGTTCTACTTCTGGTAAATGCTCTGTTTCTTCTACACCAATGATCTCTCTGACCTCTCTACCTTCGAAGATTTGATTACGAATATTATCATTCTCTGCTTTTTAAGTTTTATTTAACATCTTCATTGTCTTCTATATCTTCATCCTCTATTTGTTCCTGATGTTCCCCTTGAGTCTCCACTCACATAACCCTGTCAGCGGCGTTGGCGTCCCCATCATCACCATTCAAAAACATTATTTCAATGTTTTCATCCATGGATTCTCTATCAGTCCCTGCGACGTTACTTCTTATTTCACTGAAATTATTTTCTTCATTATTACTTCTATTTCTTCTTCTTGCCGGCTATTTCTTTTTGTCGAACATTGGTCAATATACCAACGATTCGTATTTTGTCTCTTTTGGTAAACTTAACTTCATACACTGGTATGTCAGTGTTTTGCTGGTTAATCACTTCATAGATTTCCTCCTCAAACTTGTCAGCTAACTTGCGAGTTCCGTCAAGCTTCATTACCTTGACCAAATCTTTATCCCCCCCCTTCTTTAATTCATTTAATTTCATCTTATTTCTAATCATACTGATTTTTTTCTGTTTTTTTTTCTCGATTTTTCCGCCATCTTCTTCGCAACTTCATTGATGTGCTTCATTCTTTCCTTCAAATATGAAATATAATCTGTTTGTGAGACAAATTCCTGTGGTAACTCTGTGTTAAACAATAAATCTACCTTTTACCGAGGTTTCCTGCCAAACATAAGTTCAAATGGCGATATGCCCGTACTTTAATTTGGAATTGCATTGTATGCATATGCCATAGGTTTAACATTCTTTTTCCAATCTTGTTTTTGATGAATTTCCAAAGTTCCTTGCATTGATATTAAATTCTTTAAACATCTCTCAGCCATACCGTTACAGTTTGGTTTATATGGTGTAGTCCTGACCTTGTTAAGTTATTATATCACTTTCAAAATTCTTGCCCTGGTCAGTCAACAGTTTTGTTGGGAATCCATATTTCAAAATGAAGTTATTGTAGAAGATATCTGCTGTAGTCTTTACAGTTTGATTGTTTGACGGGAATGCTTGAGCGAATCTCGTAAAATAGTCTGTTATGACTTATATGTTACAAATTCCTCCTTTAGATGGTTCGAGCTTCAGAAAATCCATACACACTGATTCAAGTGGATAACTGCTAGCGATGTTGACTAATGGTGACTTTATACAATCACTTTTTCTTCTCACATATCTTTCACATTTATATACCCAGTTTTCTGCATCTGCCACAAAACCTGCCCAAAAGAATCTCTCTCTTAATAGCATAACGGTCTTTTCCTTGCCAGGATGGCCTACTTGATTATGGCAAACATTCAGTGCATCAACAATGTATTTATCTGGTTAACCCAACGGATATTTCGTCTTCTCCTTATCTTCTATCTCTCTGTACATGACTTCTCTTATCATCTTAAAATATTTTGAAATTCTTAGCGATAATAGTGGGGTTTTTTTTGGTCAAAATTGGTTGCTTTTCTCCTACGTTTTGCATGGTCATATAGACTTTTAAACCAGACTGATAATATGGGATCTTCTCTTTGAGCTTTCCTCAATTCCCTTACATCAATCTGTGTTCCTAATGTACCTGCATCTGTGGCTTCAATAATGTCAATGTCTTATCCTTGCCCTATGGTATCAATCAGGGTAGAAGTTTTTGATGAGCATGTGGCTTTCACTGCGTCCGCGGTGATCTCTTTCATCCCTGGATATCTGGATTGCGGGTCTGCTCTGTTCTGTGCACCTGGTTTGTAAACAATATTGAAGTAATATATACTCAATGCTGAAACCCATCTTTGGCCAATGGCGTCTAATTTTGCAGTTCAGAGTACATACACTAGAGGGTTGTTATCGGTGATGACTGTAAAATTATGTCTAATCAGATAATCATATTTTTTTCATAGACTGCCCGCTTAATTGCTAAAAGCTCTAATTTATGAGCAGGATAATTCTTTTCATTCTTTGTCAAAACACGACTCGCATACGTTGTTCTTCATTTTGTTTCTGACATAACATCGCTCCCAATGCAAATCCTGAAGCATCCGTATGGACTTCGATAGTTAATGAGTAATCTGGGTATGTTAAAATCGGTTTAGAAGTTAATTTCTCTCTCAATATCGAAATGGCTTGTTCTTGTTAAGTTCCCCAATGCAAGTTATCTGTAGACTAAGTCTTTTTACTACTTTTCTGATTTTGAATTGGCATTACTTCATGTAAAGGTCTGACTATCTTACTAAAATTCTTGATATACTTTCTGCTGAATCCTGCAAAACCAATGTACTGTCTCATTTCTACTGGATCGGTTGGACGAGGCCAGTTCTTCAATATCTTTTCTGGATCTGTAGCGATGCCTTTCTCTGAAACAATAAACTCAACATATTGAACTTCTTTTTGCATAAAAACACATTTTTGAGGTGCTAGTTGGAAATTTGCTGTTCTTAATTTGTTGAAAACAATCTCCAGACGTTCCAAATGTTCTTTAAATTTGTTTGAAAATACTATGAGGTCATCCAAAATGATACAAAAAAAGTCATGTTCAAATCACCTGAAATATACTCCATACATCTTTCGTACATACTCGGACTATTATTCAAATCAAACGGAAGAAGATTGTATTAAAAGAACCCAAGGGGTCCCACTGTAAATGCTATCCTTTTTTGTGTTCTTCAATAACTTCTTATTGGTGATATCCTGATTTCATGTCCGTAATATTGAAATACTTAGTATCTTTCATTGCATCCATTAAATCTTGAATTCTTGGTAACGCGTACGCATCTTTGTATAATCGTGGGTTAAGTAATATATTGCATATTTTTTTCGCAAAATGATTTATAATTTGTGTAATTCTCATAACAATGGTCGTGTTGTTCACATATGGCATCTAATTCAATAACTGGTTGTTCACTATCCAATGGGTAACCTGGTATTTAGTACATGGGAGTGTGTTTCCTTTTTGTGGAAGAAATGTTAACATCGTCCAATGAATGTCTATTTATTCTATATGCAAATTCTTACATCAATCTGTTGTTTTATGTAAGTTACGACTTAGGAATAAATGATTGGATAACTTTTTTTCTCTTTAATGCAATTTACTGTAATTATGTATTATCAAAATAATTTTGTAACCTTTCTGCTGTCCGTCCCCTTGTAATTGCCCACAACTTTAGTTATTAATCTATAATTCAATTTCTCTTCTTAATTATATGTGGTCTTTTAATTCAGACAGTTATTGAACCTATGATTAATTTTAGAAAGTCAATTTATATCTTGAGGATGATTGTATTTTTGTCTTTCAGCATCCACCTTTAATTATGTTTTAATGTTTTTTACTTCTTTGCTGTGGTTCCATCTAAGAGAGTTGTGTAAACAAATCGTTGTATACTTTGAGTAAACAGTCTGTGTATTAAATATTTATTTACGTCAATCAATCAAATAAGAATCAACTCTTTCATTTCATTTAGAAGATAATCCTGTAAGCGGACTTACCTTAGATGATATCACTGTTATACTAATGTTATTTGCCTACGATATGGTAATTTTTGGCAATACTGTTGATGAATTACAAAATAGCTTAAATTTGTTGGATGTTTATTGTTTGAAATGGGGACTAGAAGTTAACATAGAAAAGACAAAGATAATGGTATTCCGGAAAAGGGGCAATCTACGTGAAAATGAAAAATGGACATATGACAATAATTATCTTGAAACAGTTGATGATTTTAATTACCTTGGAACAGTTTTTATCTACACCGGGTCCTTTGTTTTAAACCAAGAATCCATAGCAGGGAAAGGTATTAAGGCTCTTTATGTACTTATGTATAAAACAAAGCATTACAATTTTAAGCCTAGCGTTCTTTGTCAATTGTTTGACGCCTTTGTTGGGGCCACGTTGAATCATGGGTCTGAGATATGGGGATTTTCAAAATCGAAAGAGATCGAGCGAATTCATCTTAAATTTTGTAAATATATTCTAGGTGTTAAAACGATTTCATGCAACATGGCCGTTCACGGTGAAATAGGTAGATACCCTCTATACGTCAATAGATATGCTAGGATTATAAAATTTTGGTGTAAAACTATTTCTACCGACAACATTATAACAAAAGAATTATATAATGACATGTTAGGAAACCCTGATTATCGTAACAACTGGGCCAATAAGGTAAAATCTTTGTTAGATATGTATGGTTTCTCATATATGTGGTTAAATCCAAACTCAGTTAATTTGAAAAACTTTCATATTATGTTTAAAAATAGAGTGCCCGATGTGTTTAAGCAAGCATGGTATGAACGGATAAACAATAGTAGTACTTTATGCACATATAAACTAATTAAGGAACATTTTGAAATTGAACCTTACCTAGAGTATTTACCAAAGAAACTAAGAATGTCTTTGTCTAAGCTAAGATTGTCATCTCATAAACTGCATATAAAAACCGGCCGATATGGCCGAAATAGAATAGATAGAGCCCAACGTTATTGTACTGTGTGTAACTCTAATGATTTAGAAGATGAATATCATTTCATCATAATATGTCCGGTATATAATGACTTCAGAAAAAATTGATTAAAAGATATTATATTAGAAACCCAAGTATGTACAAGTTTATCGAACTAATGTAATCAAAAAACGTAAGCATACTAAGTAGCTTAAGTAAATTTATAAATCAAGCATTTATGTTAAGAAATTCCTTAATAAATAACACCGTTTAGATCTTTCAAGAATTATGACATTTGTGAATAGCCTCCCATAATACTTCATTACTGTATTTAATATATATCCCACAGCTTGATTTTGATATGTATTCTGTTTCCCTTTTTTCTTACCTTATTTTTTATTACTTTTTGTTCTTTAATTTAAATCACTTATAGTATTCTCTTTTCTTTGTATTTAGGCCATGAATAGTTGTGAGCATACTGAATATTTATATGTGTGTTTATATTTTCTATATTTTGTCAAGAAACTGTTATATAACATGTTTACGACAATAAACATTTCTGTCTGTCTGTCATTTAATACAACAGTGTCATTGTTTTTATCAATACATTTATTTCGACTAACTAGTTGAGGAATTACACTATCCTTAGAGTTAATTGACATTTTTCAAGTATTAACACCTATTTACGTTATTGTCCATTGATAGTTTAATTTTCAATTCGATTCAAAATTTTATTAGCATAAACATTAAAAATGTCATTGGTTTTTAACAGAATACAATATAAATACAGAATACAAAATAAATGACGGTGAACAAGTCATTTATATACAAACACAAATGTTACTATTAATAATGAGAAAAGTATGTTGTTTATTATTTATAATATGAACTAGATCAATTTAAGTTTCCATGTACACAATAATAATTTAAATTGTAGATAACGTGCATAATGAAAATATCTGGTTTGAATATTGTTATATATAAGAACAGATTTAACTAATGGGCCAGTTATATACAAGTGAGGCGTGCTTGATAAATAAATATCGCATTGATAAGAACGTGCACGAGGATTTCGTGTTTGACAAATCTCTCACTTGTTAGTTTTATAGAATGAGACTTTTTAGTGTCTATACATGTGAGTTTCAAATTCTAATTTGGATTTATAAATTGATGTATTATCTTTTTAAATGGTAATACGTAACTTTACTCTTCTAGTTCATTTGAATATAACAATAACATGTACATATTTACAACCTAATTATTAAGTAAGTCAAATGCTAGACATATAAATTTTGCAAGTTTATTTACCGTACCTACTTGATTACTATTCATTAATGATTTAAATTTATGTAAAGTCGGCCAAGAACAAGTAGATCTCAGATCTCTAAAATATGAACCCACTAGTAAATACTAATATTTTGTTTCAATAGTATGCATATTGCACTTTGTGCACAGTCTTTCTGCTCTTTCGATGCCTCTGTATCTACCTTCATCAATCATTAGTTTATGTGAAGAACATCTGAATCGTGATAATGCTATTTTATGTTTCATAATATTATTATAGTTAAGATAGGGTTCACATACAAAACTTTTCTTCATATGTACATACGATTCTAGCTTTCTACTATTATTAACATCTTCAAACCAACATTGGACGTATTGATCATAAACACGTTGGATTAACATCTCGAATTATGCCACATGTATGTATATCCCAACTAATCTAATAAGCGTTTTACTTGTAATGACCATTCATTTACATAGTTTCCAACTTGATCTTTCATACAAAATATGTTATTGACTATTGTGTCAGTGTTTTGTCTGATTTTGTACAAATATTTAAATAGTTTCCAAGCTGATCTTTCATTCAAAATATTTTATTAACTATTGTGTCAGGGTTTTGTCTGATTTTGAACCAATATTTAAGTATACGGACTTTTCTTGATATAATTAAAGAAAATCGACCAAGTTCACCGTAAACCGTCGCATTTGTATTTGTTGTTCAAGTGATAAATTTGCTTTAAAAATGTAATTTGTACTCTTTCTACATCCCCATATTTCGGATCCATAATTCAAAATAGGTAACACCATTGTATCAAACAGTTTAAGTTTTTTCTGATATGTTTAATGATACTATATCAAAAAGTGAGTTTAGAGAATATAAAGCTTTTAAGCTTGTTTTGATAATCCTTTTTGAGTTTGGAAAAGTTTAACATTTGAAGATATTGTTATACTTAGGTATCAATATTTTCTACCCTATTACCTTTTTTTACAAACCATTGCATATGTTTTATTAGTATTTACATATATTCCCCAATTTTTACAATAGTTATATAGTTTATTTACCAAAGTTTGTAGACCTTCTTTAGAAAATGAGAACAGCACAGTGTCATCAGCAAAAACAATAAGAATAGTTGCAAGTCATCAATAGTAAATACATTTAAAGTATCATCTTGCATAAAACTAAACATATCATTAATAATGGAGATAAAACTTCACCCTGCTTTAAACCCAAATAGCAAAATAATCTGTTAGGCTATCATTTACTCTATTACAAGATTTTACATTTTCGTAAATTGATTTTAACATCTTCACAATTTTACATAAACATCCATATATAATTAACTTATACCATATACCATCTGTATAAACTAAGTCAAAAGCCTTCTTAAAATCAATAAATGCACAGTATAAATTCCGGTTTTCATTTTTTATTATTTTGTAAATAATATAGTTTAACACAAATGCACAGTCTACTGTGCTTTTTTCCAGAACGAAATCCATATTGGAACTCGGATAGCGAACTGTTGCTCTGAGCCCATTTTCTTAGACGATTACCTGACAGTGCCGAAAATAATTTTGAGAATATACTGGTTAAAGTGATTCCTCTATAATTGTTTACGTCATTTGGATCCCTCTTTTTAGGCACTGGAACAATTATGCCCATTGACCAACTACCAGGATAGAATCCGTTATGATACATTTGGTTAAACAATTTACATAATGTTGGGGCTAATATACCTTTGCAATTCAAGAACATTTCTGGTAATAATAAATCAACACCCCCTCATTTACCACGCTTTAACGAAGATATTGCATTAGTTACTTCAATAATAGAAAAATCTATATCTAGCTCTTCAACTACGTTATCATTAAAATGTTCCCCATAAAGTTCTTCATCTGTGTCATTATTCGAAAAAACATTATCATTGGAAAACAACGTTTTAAAATGATCCCAAAACTCCTAATTACTCATAAATTTTCCATTCTGTTTTCTGTTTCTTAATTTTCTTTATTTCATTCTAATAATGTTGTGGTCGATTTTTTTGCTAAGTTATGTTTCTTGTTTTTCTGATCGATTTTGAATTTATTTCGGGCTCTACGTTTAGCCAAATTAAATCTGCGCCGATTTGCTACCATCAGCTCTCTATTTTCATGATTGTTTAGATGTCTATCTCTTCTATTCGAAACTCTGAAATCACGCCTAGCATATTCATATTTGTTATACCACGTACTAGAGAACTTGCGTTTTTATTTAATACTGTTGGAGCGTGTCTGTCTAGTCCGGCCAAAAATACTTAAATGTTTTATCATAAATATGTTTGAAAATGTTTTCAACACATGTTTCTACATCAACATTTAAAGACAATACATTTTCAACAATAGCATCAATATTCTGAATTTCAGATTCTATGACTTCACGGAATACATCTATATTTTCATTGTCCCAGTTAATATAATCAGTTTAAAATTGCAACTTTTTTCTTTGGTAATAGAACGACCATTAAATATTTTTATATTGCTACCTAAACACATCTCAAGCAGTTTTGAACCGGATGAATTAACAGTATTGTCCATTGAAAACCTGTATGGGATATTGTACATAAAATCGTTGTTATCATCCTTGTTCATTACATGTATATAATGTTCATGATAACTTGTATCGGACAAAAGGAGTATTTTCTTACATTTTGTTCAATTATTTCAAAAAAGCCAATATCGTGCATTGCGTAATATATTAAGTTATGTGCTGGTATATAAACAAAGCATGTAAATACATCTTTATCAAAACCAAAATATACTTTACAAAGTTTTATCCATAAAGTACCATATTTTAACAGAGATACCATCTTTAAGGTGGTCCTTATAAAATAAACATATTTTACCATGCCCTCGTTTAGATTTTGCTAATAAACTCTCCTTTCTAGGTTCTAAAATTAAATCATAGCCTTTTTATGTGAATTTATCACGTTTTCTTTGCCAAGTTTCACTAAAAAACAAAGTATCAAAACCATTTACAAAATTAACAAAGTTTTCATCATCTAAACACGATTTTAGCCTTTCTACATTCCATGAAAGTATAGATAAATCATACTTATCTCTCAAGTCCTAGTCCGAGTGAATTGCTGATGAACCGGGCGTGTATAGACTGTTGCAAATGAATAGTTTGTCTCGGACAAGCACTGCTCGTTTACCCTTCGATCGAGCCTTAAGCATCGCAGTTATAAGTTCTTTTCTGCGCTCTTTAACTTCTGTAAGGTACTGATCCGACACGTTATAGTTCGATTTTCTGAGATCGACTTGTTCACTGGCTTGTTTGCAACAAAGACGCCGTGTCCTTGAACTTCGCAACTATCGGTCGAGTTTTGCCTTGTTCAAATTTGCCTTTTCGGTGGGCTCGATCAATCGATAGTGTTGATTCCGGATCCTGCATGTTCAGCACGTGTTAACAGAAAGTTAAACCCCTTGCCTCATAATTCTCAGAGACAGACAATGCATCTCTAAAAGTTAATGGTTGATTGTTCGGAATCGCTGTACTATTACTGGCAGGATCGGTAGTGTCATTGAGATGTTAAGTATTTGAGACTGCTTGGGTGGATGGAGTGTCCAATTCCCATGACAGGCCTTTAGGTATACCAAAGAATAACACAACATTGTCTCTCATTGACCTACATTTGAGGTCCATAACATCATTTGTTAGTTACACATTTTTCTTGAACAGTGTTTTGTTTGAAGATTTCAAAGAGTCAACATCCTGCTTCAATGTTTCTATTATTGATTTATTTGTAATAGTAGACATATTGACAGTATCGCATTTTTCACTTATGAATTTTTGGCTTGTCTCAATATCATTTATTATCTTGTCCATTTTATACCAACGTGATGTTATTTCATTAACAGTGGACTGAATGGCACTAAACTGACCAAGTGTTTTGTCCATAGTGTCTTATCTTGTCAGTATTAAATTAAAGGCATCGGACTGTGAACTTTGAGGTAAAGATGGTGAAACAGGGTTAATGGATGATCCACCTCATGGTACACAGTACTGATAAATAAATGGTATCACATAGTTCGTATTTTGACCAGGAATATTCATAGTGAGCTGTGTACCAATACTATTAGTTTCAAATGGTACCTGTATGCTACTTAACTGTGCTGCAGGTGTAAAAGGTTGCTAAATAGGTTCGTTTACCGCCATTTAAGTCTTTTTTTTCACCTCTTTGTTGTTCACAAGTGGAGTTATTTGGGTGGTTTTTCGCTTATTACCCATAAATTATCTATAATTACACCTCCATATATCATTGACACACTGTTTATATCACTCATCATTACCAAGCACAAACGGCACCTTAATCTCCGTATAATCACAAATCATAATTGGCTCATGCTCAATACCGGCCATTTAAACACCGATAGTAAACTGAATATATGAAATATTTGTACATGTTACGCTAATTTATTTAATCGTCTTATGTGCGAATCTACTTCTAAATTGCGAACAATATGCACTTGCAATCCTCGGCCACGGTCCACTTGAATCCTTTACCGAATATATTTTTTTCTCATTTATTTTCACATAGAGTAGCATTAAAACATTATATTCATCTTTATATAATATAACCTTCTATGCATTTTCCATCAGTATGGTTAAATACACACACACGCACACGCACACGCATACGCACCCGCACACACACACGCACACGCGCACGCGCACACACGCACACGCACACGCACACGCACACGCACACACACACACACGCACACACACACGCACACACACACGACAGTGATGTCCCCTACACTTAGATATTCATAAAAGTAAAAACTACAATAGAGATTTAATATTTGTTAAATAATTAAACAAATACATACATTACAAAAATAAAAAAAATAAAAAAATAAAAAATGAATCGTTATGGCTATTTGTGTCTTTTACTGATTATGTTAATTTCAGTATTTCCCCTTTTTTATTGTGGGCTTCGTACTTATCGTTTTTTAAAGCAATTTGCTCTTCTATTTTAATCCTTAATTTAAGATACATCATATATGCATTAAAGGATAGATGTCTATTATTACACTTGGTTGTGTTTATATAAAATTTTATTAAAACAATAAGGAAGTTGCAAATATTACTGTATTTGTTTTTACATGCTATTCCAAATAAATCCTCACGTTTATTGATTACGATATTAATTGTTGTTGAGGCTATAAAATTATTTAATTTGTTCCACAACTGTTGTGTTTCATAGCACTCCCAATAAAGATGTTCTATAAATTCGACACCTGAATGGTAAAATGAGCATAATGTACAATCGACAAGTTTGTATATAAAAAGTAATGTATTTGTTGGTATTATTCTCAAAAGGAACTTGTAATAAAAACTACGTAAGGTGGTGTCTATTGTTGATTTGTATATATACATATAGATATGTTTCCATTCCATATGTTCATTTTCGCTTGCTAAGGTTTCTGTCCGTTTTAGTTCTGAAGTTGGTGTTAATGTTGTTTGAAGTAATATTAAGTAAAGAAAATTGTTTGATTGCTTTCATTGTACAACATTTTCTTTGAATGATGTGTTGTTAGTGTGACTAATTCCATCTTTAGTAAGCTGTATTCTCGTTTCCATCGGGATTGATTTAATGAGGGTTTGGTATCTTATGAAATCGGAGCTTTGTATGCTGTATAAATATTCAATTTGATTAAACTTTTAAAATGTATTCGTTCTATAATCAAAAATGTGCTCAAAGTAGTTTATGCCTTTTTCATACCATTTTTTATAGGATATAGTGTTTCCTATATTACGAACTTTTTTGTTATTCCAGATCACTGTTCTGGCAATTTTTATTTTATTAGAGTCGTATATTTGTTTTATTTTGTTCAATGATTGGAAAACATCATTCAAAAATGTGCCGTTGTCTGACACTTTATTAATAAAACACTTATCCATTTCACTTTCAAACATAAGATTATCTCCATACATTTTCATTTTTTGTGAAAAAAATAATTTCCATTGACTTTTATTAGTGTCATCCAGGTATCTTTTAACCCACACAGTTTTTAAAGAGTCAATGAAAGCTGCAATATTTGTAAGTGTAAGTCCACCCTTTTCATAGTTTTGATACAAAATATTTATTTTTATTTTTTCTGGCTTACCATCCCACAGGAATTTGAAAATAGCTCTTATAATTTGTTCAGCACATTGTTTGCTTGGATTCGATAAAACTGTAAATGGGTATATTAATTTTGGTAGAGCATACGTTTTCACAACTGTTACTTTACCCATTAACGTTAATTTCCTATGTTCCCATTGTTTCACTGTTTTATGAAACTCAATAAGCTTTTTGTTGGTATTTTTGTCAATTGTTAGTTGTTTATTGTTGTAGAAGGTAATACCTAATGCTGTTGCGCATTCTGATGTCCATATAAATGGTTTAGATCTGCAATATTGTATTGCTGTTGTTTTTACCGTACCAACTCTTAGAATTATGGATTTGTTTGTGTTCAGGTTTAGACCTGAACATTTTGAAAACTGTTCTAATGATTTGATCATGGATTCAAAAGATTGTTCTGAACCATCATTAAAATAAGTTGCATCATCAGCGAAAAATGATTGCTTAATTTCCACGTTATCTACATTTATTCCCTTGATATCAGGGTTTTGCTTGATATAACTTGATAGTATTTGTAGGCAAAGGATAAATAAAATTGAAGAAAGTGGACAGCCTTGTCGAACTCCTCTTTCAATTATAAATGCTTCCGACAAATGACCATTATTTATAATTATACTTTGTATATATATCCCGTTTGCTCAGGGTCAATAATTTTTGGCAAAATTTGTTTTATTCTATTTGATATAGCTATCGTTGCTATTTTGTAGTCAATGTTTAGTAAACTGTTTGTCTCCAGTTTGATAGGTTTTCTAAATCTTTGTCAGGTTTTGGAATTAGGGAAATTATACCCTGTTTTTGGAGCGGTGTCAAATGACCTTTATGAAAGGTTAATTAAGGCATTCTTAATGTCATTCCAAAACATTTTATAAAATTCCGTAATAAGACCATCTGAGCCGGGACTTTTATTATTATTCACGTTTTTAATGCATTTCCGCATTCATGTATTGAAAGTAGGCCTTCGCATGAGTTGCTATCAATTTCAGAAAGCTTATTATTAACAGAATTAAGAAATAGGTTCCTCATGTCATCTTCTAGGTGTGCTTCTGTGCTTTTACTAAAAAGTTTCTTGTAAAATTTGACTTCTTCTTGTAGTGTATTTCTAACCCCTACCACCATTTCATTGTTTACTTTTAGTTTGTATACAGTTTTCTTCTATGCGTGTTTTTTTCAAGACTTGCAAAATATTTGGTATTTTTTCATTATTTTCAACATGCATTGTTTTCGATCTTAAAATATTTCCATTTATATGTCTAGTGCGGATTTAATCAAGGAATTGTTTCTTTTGTTCTAGTGCTTGCGTTAGGTTATCAATAGCGTCAGGGATGTTATTATTTAGTTGTGATTCAATACATTCTATTTCATTTATTAACTTTTCCGCCTCTGTTTTAAGTAAATGTTTTTTATATGAAGCGTATTTACCGAATATATTGGTGCTGGTATAGGTGCCGCTAATGCCCCAAAAAATGAAAATCATTTTGCTGTTGAGATAAAGCTAATCTAACCGTTTGATTTTGTAAGGGAGTTACGTAGTCCCTTTGTGAGATATGGAGCAGCATTTGTCACAATGTATGTTGTTGTTTTTTGTTTTATTGATAAGTTTCCCTAAGTGAATGCATACTTTGATATGATTTAACTTTTGCGTTTTATGTTTATTAAGGATTGTTGGGATAAGAGTGAGGTTTGTGCACAAACATTTGTATAAACACCCAGTAAATTTAGATTTTACTGACCGTTCCAAGGCGGTACCCAACAATTCTTGATAAACATACTTAGTTTGTTTTATATATAGTATGTATGCACTGTGCTTTTTGTGGAGTTTTGTGCTGTTCTTTTATGTTTCTTGTTTGTGATTTTATGTTCTATGTCTTTGGCGTTTACCCAGTGCCATTAAACTGGGTTTATGTTTAAACTTTTTGCTAATAAGCGTCTTTCTGCAGCTTTTTGCATCAATATTGATCAATAGTAACATTGTCTACCATACCTGAATTATATATTTTACCATTTCCAGAACTTGCTAAACTACTAAATATGCCCGTGAAAGTAAAGCTAATATTTTCAGAGCAAACTTTGCTTCCATTTGAAGCATCCAAATTTCAAGTCTCCCATAGTAACATTTCCTTTTGATTTGTAGATGTTATTCATTTTGGTGCCGTTAACGTAAGTGAAAAGTTTCCGGCCAAGTTTAATCTAAGAGTTATTGGATTTTTTGTGTTATATTATTTTGTCAAAGATTGCTTTTGGTCACCCGTTAAATGTGTTGAATTCGTTTTTAGTTATTATCTTATCTTTTTTAAAATGACAGGTTCGTTTCGAACTGTATCATTGCTTACCTTTTCTTCGTATAGGGTTAGTGCCAATACCTTAAATATGATAACTTAACATCACTAGAATATATTATAGTAAGACACATCTGAAAAATACATATCCTAAAATAAATGGATATTTTACAGCTCTAGATTGTAATGCGTGAACGCTTGTGTATGAAATTACCTGAGAACGAGAACACATACTATGTCAACTATCAAATTATTGTTTGAAAAATGTTAAGTATGTGAGTAAAATCACAGAACTCGATGAAAAAAGCATAACTGGATTAGAAAAATCGGTGTCAGAACTACATTGGACTTTATTGGATTAATAAAACGGTTAAAACAAAAACAAACAGAATAAAAATGACAACATAATTATTTTAAAAACATTGAAGTATGCAGTCTAACCAGATATAAAAGTTAAAATCAACTGTAAAATAACTTATCAATCAGCCTTGCAAATCTTTCTGAATAAATGAATTGAGCCTGAGTAACTGTTCTTACTTATCCAAAACACACTTGATAACCAGAAATTTGATATGGTTCACCGCAAACCCTTCTGTAACATGAAACTATAAGGATTACATTCCATATCAAAGAAAGTGATCTTGAAAAGTATTTTTGATAACGATCAATTAATTTGTTTTATAGGTGATCTTTCTGTAACATGAAACTATGTAAGGTACATTCAATAACAAAGAAAGAGATACTGCAAGGTACTCTTGATAACGACCTTTGGAAGTATGAAGTCTAACCAGTTTTTAAAGTTATAATCAACAGTAACAGCTTATCAATAAGAATTAAGAATCTTTGTAAATGAATGAATTAAGCCTTAGTAACTGTTTTAACTTATCCAAAGAAAGTGATTTTGCAAAGTTTTCTTGATAACGATCAATTAATATCGTCGATGACTCTTCTGTTACATGAAACTAAGTGGTATCCATCCAATATCAAAGAAAGAGCTTGCAACACGTGCAATTTAATTCTGTAAGTGAAATCGTTAAATGTCCCAATATTTGATAGTTTTGGTTGTTTATGCATACACATTAACCCAAAACCTAACCCTGGTCCTAACCCAGCACAAAATTGGTTATATTTTGATTTTACGTCCAGAATAAATTCTTAAACGTGTTTAGCATGAAAAAGCTAGTTCGAATTTAACAAATCACGAATACTTGGTTAAATTATGTTTTATGTAGTTATATCTTGATCACAATCACATATGATTGTATATAGTTAACGTCAATAATGAATCATTAAACGTCTTTATTACAGTAACCCTAACCCTAACCCACCGGGACTGCCTGAAAATACAACCAACGATAAACATATTGCAATACGTCACCTTGAATAAATTTTGCACAGTTGAAAAAAATACCTAAAACTGAAACAATATTTCATCCAATCTTAGACTTAATAGAGAAAACTTAATTGCAGTTATAGATAATAAATGACAAATATTCTTTCTGATAGACCTTGATCAGTGCCTTCCCTATCGAATTAAAGCTTTGTTCATTTTATGCAACAATTTTTCCTTTTTATCTCTTACATTTGAATCATACCCCATACTAATGCTTATCAGAACATATGAGAACAGAACAGAACATAACTTTAGATCTTTTCTTTGACATGAACACAAAGAAAGCAAAAGGACATTGACCACATGTACAAGTTACTACGTACGTGCAAACTCTTAGTCTTTTGTCTTTGGAACCATATGATCTCTCTATCAACTTTGTATATTTAATTTACATTAAACATAAATTGTTTAAAACTGTTTCCAATACTCCACACCCATTTTGGCATTTCAAGACACTTTTGATTATTAAGGGTTTATTTCAAATGTTTGTATGTTTGTATTCATAAATGTGTCATTACTGCCAATTTTGCAGATTTCCATGCTATTTTAGTGGCGGTTTTTGCCGCCAGATAAGTCATCAACATTTACCTTGTTTATACAAATGATATATATTATTGTTACGGCATTAAATAAATGCCCATATACAAACTTATCCTGGTCGTTTGTTGATTACTTACCAGCTGGGGATATGAGAGTCATAGCCAAGCCTGGTATTATACATAATATGTTCTGTTTATTTGCCTGTAACACTTGTAACTATAACGTGAGAAGGGTTACAAAATTCGAAGCTCTCATTTTAAGGGCCAATTTCTGGCTCTAATTGAATTTACATCGGACACATTAAGACAGCGCCCTTTAAAAGGATTTGCAGTTGGATGTTAACGCATTCTCACGATTGTTACGATACTATATGGTATAAAATGCATCATCAACCACTTCCCATACAAGCTGCACCGTATGTGATATATATTATCTAAATCAATTTTTCACCATATATAAATTAAAGCGCTGAAAGCTTTGAAAAGCCTTTGAAAAAAGAAACAATTACATAACTCAGAGAAGCCATTTTATCCATATAACTCTGGTCAGATGTCGACCTAAAAACTAGATTTTTTAGATAAATCTTTGATTTGTTTTCGATGTAACCGGTTATATCCAATTGAACCGCGTAACCCAATATTTCTGATAGAAAAAAAAAACATTTTTCGAACTTTTAAAAAACTTTCCTATAACTCATTGTAACCATATGACTAAGATCAGATGTCAATCTTAAAACTATTTCTTTGATGAAAATTTTCGATGTAACCTGTTGTAACCAATGTAACCGCGTAACCCGATATTTGAGATAGAAAAAACCCCAACACTTTTGTAAACTTTTCGAAAGCTTTGCTGTAACTCATTTTATCAAATGTAATCGCATAACTCTGATTAGATGTCGACCGGAAAACTTGTTTTTGATGAAATTGTTCGATGTAACCGATGTAACCGATTGTAACCAATGTAATAGCGTAACCCGATATTTAAGATAAAAAACAAACACTTTTGCAAACTTTTCAAAAATTTTGCTGTAACTCATTTTAAATATTGTTACCACATATGTCTGATCATATGTTGACCTGAAAACTTGTTTTTGATGAAAATTTTCGATGTAACCGATGTAACCAGTTGTACCCAATGTAACCGCGTAACCCGATATATGACATTGAAAAAATCACTTTTTCAAATGTTTCAAAAGCTTTGCTGTAACTCAATGTAACTTATGTAACCGCAGAACACTGATCAGATGTCCACCTGAAAACTCGATTTTTGATGAAAATTTTCGATGTAAACGATGTAACCAGTTGTAACCAATGTAACCGCGTAACCCGATATTTGAGATAGAAAAAAACAACACATTTTTCAATTTTTTCAAAAACTTTGCTGTAACTCATTGTAACTATTTTAACCGCATAACTCTGATCAGATGTCGACCTGAAAACTTGTTTTTTGATGAAATTTTTCGATGTAACCGATGTAACCAATTGTAACCAATGTAACCGCGTAACCCGATATTTGAGATAGAAAAAAACAACACTTTTGCAAACTTTTCGAAAGCTTTGCTGTAACTCATTTTAACAAATGTAATCGCATAACTCTGATTAGATGTCGACCGGAAAATTTGTTTTTGATGAAATTGTTCGATGTAACCGATGTAACCGATTGTAACCAATGTAATAGCGTAACCCGATATTTAAGATAAAAAACAAACACTTTTGCAAACTTTTCAAAATTTTTGCTGTAACTCATTTTAAATATTGTTACCACATATCTCTGATCATATGTTGACCTGAAAACTTGTTTTTGATGAAAATGTTCGATGTAACCGATGTAACCAGTTGTACCCAATGTAACCGCGTAACCCGATATATGACATTGAAAAAATCACTTTTTCAAATGTTTTAAAAGCTTTGCTGTAACTCAATGTAACTTATGTAACCGCAGAACACTGATCAGATGTCCACCTGAAAACTCGATTTTTGATGAAAATTTTCGATGTAAACGATGTAACCAGTTGTAACCAATGTAACCGCGTAACCCGATATTTGAGATAGAAAAAACCCCACATTTTTCAATTTTTTCAAAAACTTTGCTGTAACTCATTGTAACTATTTTAACCGCATAACTCTGATCAGATGTCGACCTGAAAACTTGTTTTTTGATGAAAATTTTCGATGTTACCGATTTAACCGGTTGTACCCAATGTTACTGCGTAACCTGATATTTGAGATAGAAAAAACACATTTGCAAACTTTTCAAAATCTTTGCTGTAACTCATTTTGACAAATGTAATCGCATAACCCTGATCTGATTTCGGCCCGAAAACTCGTTTTTTTGATGAAATTTTTCGATGTAACCGATGTAACAAATTGTAACCAATGTAACCGCGTAACCCGATATTTGAGATAGATAAAAAAAACACACGTTTGCAAACTTTTCAAAAGCTTTGCTGTAACTCATTTTAACAAATGTAATCGCATAACTCTGATAAGATGTCGACCTGAAAACTTGTTTTTGATGAAATTGTTCGATGTAACCGATGTAACCGATTGTAACCAATGTAATAGCGTAACCCGATATTAGAGAAAGAAAAAAAAAAACTTTTGCAAACTTTTTCAATTTTTTTGCTGTAACTCATTGTAAGTAATGTAACCGCATAACTCTTATCGGATCTCGGCCTAAAAACATAAATATGACTGAGCTTATGATAATAAATATATGTATTTTATGATGATTTACTTCCATCAACTTCCATTATAATCGATTATGATAGGTTATAACCAATAATCACCATCATGAAGCTCCTACGAGCTTGAAAATAACACACAGTGAACATGATCAACAGGTACCTTAAACTATCATTTACCACTATTTACTGTTATTATACCGACATATCTGAACTTTCACTTTGAAATCATTCAAATTCGTAGAAACTATTACAAATGTTACTCTGTATACAAAACTTTTATTTCAAATACTAAACTAGTAATTCCAAACAAACTCAAATTTGTATCCAACGTTCATAACGGTCCATTTCTCTGCAGCCATATTACATGTTAATATAGGAATATTCCACCTACTTTTCATTTCAATTCCAAGAACTTTGCCTAATCAGGCGGGGATATCAATTCAACGAATTTGCTTGTTAGGTAATGTTTTCGAGAAGCATACTTCAAATATATTGATATAAATATGTTATATGTCATTCGATAAGGCTAATTGTATTGTAGTTCAGGTTTATTTGATGCATGTTTTTATCAAGAAATATTTAGTAATGAATTATTTATGTCGTAAGTGAAACAGCGGTTGAAAATATTCATCAAGGATTGGCATGGTATAATTACTGCATCGAGTAGAGCTATATTTTGTATCAATCATACCTCCGAAATTGAATGCTACAAAGTAACGTAAGTCTATGTCTAAATCGCGACTATCCTCACACAGATTAAGCATTAAACAGGTAGATGGAATAGATCACTATCAAAACCCTTGAACGAATGTAGATGTGTATATATTACAATATATTTTGTTCCATTCGAAATGTTCATCTATTTTTCAGACAAATAGGCCAGTGACCCTGTGGCTGAAAATGCAAATAAAGGAAAAAAAATGCACAGAAATGATTTTTGCATATTTGTGTTGTTTGATATATACTGTGTGTGGAAAAAAAGTATAGAAAAATATAACGGTGCAAAATGTAATTTTTGGGGTAAAATGTTGAAAATTGTAAATAAAAGTATGAATTTCTGGAATTTGTATCAAATTAGGATTTAGCAATAAAACCCCCAAAATAACTGTATTTAGTAGATATCATACAGCACCATAACATACCTAAGGTTTAGACATATCATATATTGTTAAACATGATTTTTTGGGTAAAATGTTAAAAAATATAAACAAAAGTATGAATTTCAGGGATTTGCCTATATCAAAATCAGATCTAACTATAGAAATTTCAGAATAACTATATTTGTTAGATAGTATACAGCACCATAACATTTTTTATTGTGTAGACTCATCATATATTGTTAAATGTGATTTTTTGGGTAAAATGTTAAAAAATGTAAACAAAAGTATGAATTTCAGGGATTTGCCTATATCAAAATCAGATCTAACTATAGAAATTTCAGAATAACTATATTTGTTAGATAGTATACAGCACCATAACATTTTTTATTGTGTAGACTCATCATATATTGTTAAATGTGATTTTTGGGGTAAAATGTTAAAAAATGTAAACAAAAGTATGAATTTCAGGGATTTGCCTATATCAAAATCAGATCTAACTATAGAAATTTCAGAATAACTATATTTGTTAGATAGTATACAGCACCATAACATTTTTTATTGTGTAGACTCATCATATATTGTTAAATGTGATTTTTTGGGTAAAATGTTAAAAAATGTAAACAAAAGTATGAATTTCAGGGATTTGCCTATATCAAAATCAGATCTAACTATAGAAATTTCAGAATAACTATATTTTTTAGATAGTATACAGCACCATAACATTTTTTATTGTGTAGACTCATCATATATTGTGAAATGTGATTTTTGGGGTAAAATGTTAAAAAATGTAAACAAAAGTATGAATTTCAGGGATTTGCCTATATCAAAATCAGATCTAACTATAGAAATTTCAGAATAACTATATTTGTTAGATAGTATACAGCACCATAACATTTTTTATTGTGTAGACTCATCATATATTGTTAAATGTGATTTTTGGGGTAAAATATTAAAAAATATAAACACAAATATGAATTTCTGGGATTTGTCTATATCAAAATATATCTAGCAATAGAAATTCAGAATATTTATATTTATTAGATAGTAAATAGCACCATAACATATCTTATGTATAGACACATTATCTGTTGTGAAATAGGAATTTGGGGGAAAATGTTAATAAATGTAAACAAAAGTATGAATTTCTGGAATTTGTCCATATTGAAATTAAATTTAGCAATAAAATTCCGTAATAACTGTATTTAATAGATAGTATACAGCACCATAACATACCTAATGTGTCGACTCATTATTTATAGTGAAATATGATATTTGGAGTAAAATATTAACAATGTAAACAAAAGTAAACAAAAATATGAATTTCTGGAATTTGTCCATATCAAAATTTAGTTTAACAATAAATGTACCAGAATAATTTTGTTTTATACTTATTATACATCACCATAACATACCTTATATATTTACACATTAGCTTTTGTGAAAAGTGAGTTTTCGGTAAAAATGTTTAAAAAATAATAATTAATGTTCCCTTTCTGGAGTTTGCCAAGAACTGGACGAATTCAAGCTGAAAGAGTACCTAAATTACTGTATTCAACTTATATTAAACCGCTCTACAACAAACATAAGTTGCAGATTATCATAAAATGAGAAATGTGATTATTTGGTTAAAGTATTATATCTATAAATGAACTTGAAAATTTCTTGAATTTGCCAAAAGTCATAATGGAATTTAGCATTGACATATCAGAATAACTGTATCCCATAATCTTATACATGGATATTAATTGTATAGTAATATTGCTAACTGTGAAATTTCACATTTAGGGAAACAGGTTAAAAACATAAACAGAAGCTGAAATTTTCTGATATTCAAATATAATATGAAAAATGACCTAAACACGTTTATTATTATTATTATTATTATTATTATTATTTAGAATTATTCATCAGCAAGGAAGTGAAGACAACGTCACACAATGTTTAATATAACGGCACATCGTCTCGCAGCAAAACCAATGACGTTGAGATATGATATACCCACAAAATTTTGGACTTTTATATGATAATTAATCATGAGGACTTAGTTATTGAGCAGATGTTAATGTGAAGTCTGATAGTGTTGGAGGTTTGACAAGGGGTCAGGGTATGAATAAGATTTAAAATGCTGTCGGGATTCTGTCGCGACCTACATGCTCTGACGTAAACGAAGATAGAAGCTTGTTACACTGCAATTTCAAGAAAGTTTATGTGAAGCAGATACGAAGAGTATAACCAGTTGTGTTGCATCATATGAGGGTAATGCTAATAAAGCAAAACAGATTGGTGAAAATGTGGTAGATAGAGTGGTTGGCAAAACTACCAGTATGAAAGAATTCACGTTTAGAAAGAGACACCGTTGTGCTTATGAATGACAATGCTGGAGTCAAAAGTGATGATGAAGTGTTAAGTATTACAGATTGCGAGTATTTCTACAAGGTCAGGACTGGAAAAGACACACTGTTTTGAACCCGGTATAAAGGGGTTGGGAAGTAGTGAGTAACAAACTACTATATCCAGTAACAACTGAAACAGCACGAGTTCAGGCTCATATTATGAAAGTTGTACAATGCGCCTGTAAAACTGTCTGCCCTATACAGTAACATGCACCTGCAAGAAGGTTGGATTTGATTGTGTAAGGCCTGCTCTGCATGCAAATGCTGTAGGAATGCCATCCGAGTTTAATGTTGTGCATATCTAATGCTACATTAAGGCACTGACATTGCTACTCTAATCAACTAAAAACAGAGTTTAATGAATGTAAAAATAACCAATTATACATATGTTGCAAAATATCTACAAATTCACTTTAAGTATAAAACATGAATTATAAAAAGTTACATATTAATTCTTTGGGGCTTGTATTCATTGTTTGTGATCAAATTCTAGAAATCAACATTCTCGTTTATGCTTTCAGAACTTTGTATCTCAAAACCACATGTCTTGTTCGATCTGATAGCATACAGTTTTTCAATGTTATTTTCCACGAAATGTAGCTCATGTCAGTTCTGCTAAATAGTCTCTTTTTTGTGTGAAATTGTTATGTCGTTGATCAACATTCCGGCAAATACCAGAAATACATTTCTTTCTTTTTTTTTCATTTCTTTTTTGGTTAATATTTTACATCATATTCAGCCATTTAAGCTGTTTCTATACTTTAAAGTAAATTATTTTTCAATCTGGCAATTGAACATGTAAGTGATTGATACCAAATAGTCCATGTTCTGTAATGTTTTACCCTAAAAATCGCACTGCTTACAACACGATGTTTCCATACTTCAGGTATGTTATACTTGAATATAATAACTATTAAATACAGTAATTCTGAAAATTTTGTTGCAAATTTGACCAAGTTATTGACAAAATCCAGAATTTTTCATTTTTATCTAATGTTTCAAACTTTTAACTGCAAAAATCACCTTTCACACAATAAGATGTTTCTATACTTAAGATTTACTATACTGTAATATAATACCTATTAAATAATTAATTATGGCAGTATTCTAACAAAATTTGGCTAAATCATTGGAAAATTCCAGAAATTCTCATTTTTATTTAATATCTCAAACATTTTACCCCATAAATCTCATTTCTCACTGTACAATGTTTATATACTTAAGGTTTGTTGTACTGTACTATAATAGCTATTAATTACAGTAATTATGGAAAATTGTATTGCAACAAATGACACACTTCTTGGCAACTTCAAGAAAATCTCATTTTTATTTTATTTTTCAAACATTTTACACCAAAACTCACACTTCACACAATACGTAGTTTTAAACCTTAGGTATGTAATACTGTAGTATAATATCTATTAATTACAATAATTCTGATAATTTTATTGCAAAATTTGACAAAGAAATCGGTAAATTCCAGAAATTCTCATTTTCATTTAATTTTCCAAACATTTTACCCAAAAAATCACATTTCACAAATTTACATAGCTTCTATACTTAGGTATATTATAATATAATATGATATCTATTAAATACAATAATTCTGGTGATTTTATTGCAATATTTGACAAAGTTATTGGCAAATTCCAGAAATTCTCATTTTCATTTAATTTTTCAAACAATTTACCCAAAAAACATATTTCACAAAATACAGTGTTTTTTTAAATTCTCGGTATATTAAATTGTATTAAAATATCTATTACATAGTAATTCTGGTTATTTCAATGCAAAATTGAATACAGTTATTAGCAAATTCCAGAAATTCCCATTTTCATTTAATTTTCCAAACATTTTACCCCAAAAATCACTTTTCACAAAATTACGTTGTTTCTATACTTTAAGTATGTTTTACAGTAGTATAATCTCTATTTAATACAGTAATTCTGGTAATTTTATTGCGAATATTGACAAAATTATTGGCAAATTCCAGAAATCCTCATTTTCGTTTAATTTTTCAAACATTTTACCCGAAAAATCATCTTTCTCAAAATACGGTATTTCTTTACTTTCGATATATTAAACTGTATATTAATATCTATCTTATACAGTAATTCTGGTTATTGTATTGCAAAATTGGACACAGTTATTGCCAAATCCCAGAAATTCTCACTTTTATTAATTTTTCCAACATTTTACCCCAAAAATCACATTTTGCACAATGTGATTGTTCTATACTTTTAGTATGTTAAATGTGATGCCTGATTTGACACAAATCCACCGAAACAAATTCTGTGCATTTTTTTTCCTCATTTTTTTTTATATTCCCTGGACTAAAACTAAATGATGTTCCAGGTACAACACTATATTCGACAACCAAAACGTTTCTGGTACCCTACATAAATAAGAACAAGCCTTCAACCACCATTGACCTGATCTGTCCACATCTTCCACTCAAATCGTTTTCCCTTTCTCATTCGCCGTATTTTTTCCCATATATTCGCTTCCTCTTCCTTACCAATTTTTGGCCTCATATCCCCATCTTTATTCTTCGTATTTCATTTTGTTAATATTCGATAAAACAAAACAGCATTAAAATCAGCTTAACGGAATAACAGAAGCAAGACATAGTATAAGCTTTCTCCTCTATTCTGTATATTTATTGTTTTGTGCAAATATCAAATGTCTTCATTTCCCATTCAAATAAATAATGTTTATGCTCAAAATGTATACACAATGTGAATGAAATATTTGAAAATTAATTTACCATAATTATGAACTCTGTGTGATTTCAATAGGCAAGACTCGTCTTTTTGTAATATCCTGTGCAGTAAAACATACGACAGCTGTTTTCCGAATACATACCTTTTATGTGTATGTTGTAAGTTGTATGAGTTTAAACAGAACTGACACTTCTAGTTATTTCTACACATGCAATGTTACTTATCTGTTGTTTCATTTTTAAGGACATATTATTTACTGACATATTTAATTCCAATTGTCGACCATGTTCCTATTATCAATGCTAATTTAGAATCATCAAACGAATAAACAATAATGCTATTGATATATTTGATATCGATTTATTACAAACATTTTGTTCAAATTCTACTAAATGGTGTAATTATTTTTTTATATCAACAAGAATTGTACAATTCATGTATGTTTCAATCTTTTAGTTTAATTAGACCAGAACTTTTGTCTTTGGTTTGGGTTAAAAGCCACAGTTTCGATTTCACTTTGAAATATTGTTCGGGTTAGATGGCATTAGTTGACTCGGTGAGGCCAAAGAGCAGACGATCCCGTTGTATAGTTCATTTATGGCAAGTTTTCTTACCGGTTACCTACCGTCATATAATGTAAGGACATTCAAAACAACATTAATGAGAAACCGACCCCTACAAATGCAGCTCACTTTTCGCACCTGCAAGAGATTGCCGCCAGCATTCCCGAGCTAGACGGTTATGCGGATATATCTTTGTTGATATGTAGAGATTGGTTGGAGGTACATCATGTTCTTGACCAAAAGGTTTTGCGTTTCAGGGAAGAAGCTTAAGCCGCACACGTCACATCGAGAGGATGTTTTAACGCTTCATGGTCGATGAGAGAGAATATTTAAAGTTCTTTTCGTATAAGGTTAACAGTCCTGTAAATGAGATGATTGAATACAGGATATGGGTTCATGTGTTAGGCAATAAGCCATCACCACCAGTAGGTCTTATGATGTTAAGAGTTTTGTCTCTGAAAATTTATTGTAGATGACGGACAGAAGTCAATACCTACTCAGGCTGATGCCATAGACCTTTGGTTCAGAACTAGAGATGACGTCATGAAAAATGGCAAATTCCGCCTTCACAAGATAGCTTCGAACAGCGCAACGGTCATGAGTAGTTTCCTCGTTGATGACTTAGCAAAGAACCAAAAGGCAGGTTGACTTTCTAGTAGATCAATACAAACAATTTATTGAATATTTCTGCCCAACTAGCTGCTGCATTAATTATTTTACCATGTGATCTTGTCTTACGCTTTCTATCTTTAAATATAGAAAAAATATCAATATTAATACATTTTGATATATTACCTACATTTAAAATGTTATCATTGAGTCCAAGCGGATATGGAGTTTGCAAACGGTTAATCCAATCAAGTTCTGCGAGGCATCTTGCTTTGCATTTATAGGAATTACTTTCTGTATCTTTAAATTATATATGTTCTATTGGATAAATGGTTATTGTTTCCAAACTATGTCCGGCCTTATACAAATGTTGATATAAAAAAGGTCAAGTGGTTATTATTCTTTTTTATTTATATATATATGTTCTCTAAATCGGGCTTTCAATGGCCTCCCTTTGTAAGCCATTTGAATCGAACTATACTAAAAAAAGTTTTTATTTCATGTCTAGATCAAGACCAGAAGTTAAAACGTATGTTTTAATTTAAATTTTAGCTAAGTTACTGAGCTTATTTCTGTAGTTTTTCATATAAAAATCGGATACATAGCTCATTAACCTTTACATTACGAGTATAAATCTACGTAGGTCTCAAATGAAGAGAAAACAAATCGATCAACATTATTATAAGATTTATATGAAAAACTACAAAAACAAGCTCAGTAGCCAAATTTTTAAACATAAACCCGTTTAATGGCACAGGGTAAACGCCAAAGACATAGAACGCAAAAACAAAAAAAATACCAACAAGAAACATGGAACAACAGCACAAAACTCCACAATAAACACAGTGTCGAAGTCGACATAAGGCGATACATGTCACAAAATCATATATGTGCCTCATCTAGGTCACTTCAAATGCTAGCACTGGTTCAATAGCTTAAATTGGTAATCAAATTTTATAAAGCTGCTATATGTCGATTATAGATTAGTGATACATGATATAAGCTATGCAGACACTTCATTTGCCACAAATAGTGTGTAAAACCGCAAAATAATGCAGGACGAAACGTATGATTTTTTTTTTACAAAAATGTCACAAAATTGAAATTGAAACTTTACAAATGCTAAAAAACATAGGATAGTTTACTGGTCTATGTGATGTCCAAGCGTGAATGAATTTATTCGACACAAATAATCTGACAGCTAACAAATATTAAGTTCAAATGTGTGAAGAAATTTAATTTGAGACACAATTAATACAATTGAATGAAGACACATAAACTACTTTTATTGAAAATGTTGAACAATTTGTAAAGGTGAAAAAATATTTCTATGCCAAAATGAAAGGTCTTTTAAATATCACAATCTTAGATCTTTTAAAATATCTCAAATGAAAAAAATGTCAGAAAATAGCATATTGTTTGGATCAAAGTTAATTAACGACGAGATGAATAAGCACGTATTGCTTGAAAAACAAGAACATTTGGTGGCAAAAATAAAAAAGGGTTTTTATTACAGTAATGAAAAAAGTGAAAGCAATCACAAACAGTATATATCTGTCAAGAGAATAATATTGCAGGCATTGAAGTATAAAGTGTAGCAATATTTAAAAGTTATTATCCATTTTAAGTACTCGTTAATCAGTCAGATACGTCTTCTGCAAGCAAATGAATAAAGCCCGAGCAACAGGTATAATTAATCCACATTACCCTCATATGTTTGATCGGTCACCCTTCTGTAACTTTAAACTATATGGCGTACATTCAGTATCAAAGAAAGAGTTCTTTCTAATGATAAAGATCATTAAATTATTTTTCATCGGTGACCCTTCTGTAACTTGAAACTATATGGTATACTTTCTATATCGAAGAAAGAGCTTGAATAACGTGAAATTTGATACCTTAAGAAAATGTTTAAAAAGCATAACTCAAAATATAATCGGTGTCAGAACAACAGTGGCCTTTTTTGGAGCAATAAAATGGTTAAAACCATCACCAACATAATAAATATGTCAACATAATTATGAAGTCTAACCAGTTGTAAAAGTTATAATCAACTGTAAACACTTATCAATCAGCCTTGCAAATCTTTCTAAATGAATAAGTTGAGTCTGATTAACTGTTCTAACTGATCCAAAACACACTTGATAACCAGAAATTAGATATTGTTCACCGCAAACTCTTCTGTAACGTGAAACTATATAGAAAACATTCAATATCAAAGAAAGTGATTTTGCAAAGTTCTCTTGATAACGATCAATTAAATATTTTTCATCGGTGACTCTTCTGTAACATGAAACTATAAAAGGTACATTCAATAACAAAGAAAGAGATCTTGCAAGGTACTCTCAATATCGACCTGTGGAAGTATATGTTTCATCGGTGACTCTTTTGTAACATGAAACTATAAAAGGTACATTTAATAACAAAGAAATATATCTTACAAAGTAATCTTAATATCGACCTATCAAATATAAGCCGCGTCGCACGATTTTGGGCCTTCGGGCATACATTTGCCATTACAATGTTTTAAGGTATTTGAATGAAATGCTATTTCAGGAAGATATTCAGAAAAATTCATGATGATATCACTTCAATATCGTAAGATACGTGATTACTAGTGGGACCATGTATTGCGCAATTTGAATTCTAAATTTGACTTCATTCAAATGACGCCATTACGAAAGCACATTATTCAAATGACGTGCAAAATAACGTATCAATATTATAACTAGCTTCTAATTTCAAATATTTTCTTATCACAAAATCTTTAAGGAACATAAGTTAAGATATAAATGCTGAATCATTTTTGTATTTTTAATGTATTTGGCTGTTTTAAACACAGACTATTAATCCAGTCAGAATATATCGGTACGAAATCCATGGTTGCTATGGAAACATGAGTAAACCCATGGTCATAAATTTACGAGAAAATGATGCACCAATAACAAAACTTAGAAAGAAAGAAGTTTGGAAGAAACCGATTTACATAGAAAAAACCCCATTAATTTGGCATTTTTTATTAATGATTATTTCATTTGTAATAATTATGTCCGAAGGCCCCATATCGCACGATGCGGCTCAACTTATTATGTTTTATATGTCACTCTTCTGTAACATGAAACTAAGTGGTATCCATTAAATATCAAAGAAAGAGCTTGAAATACGTGAAACTTGATTATGTGAATAAAATCGTTTAATGTCCCGATATTTGATAGTTTTGGTATTTTTATGCAAACACATTAACCCTAAACTTAACCCTAGTCTTAACCCAGCACACATTTGGTTATATTTTGATTTAACGTCCAGAATACACTTCATCTCGTACATTTGAATCATACTCCATACCAATGCTTACAGAATAGATGCAAACAGAACAGAACAGTTCGTCGTTGTTATTAATTGTGTTTTGGATGAGCCCAACCAAAAATCATTCATATATAGAAGATGAATTTAACTGGTCGTTTATACTTAGTTTATTTTAACGTTTATAAGAGTAACTCTTCATACTCATCCTCAACTAGATAATTGTTACAAATTCATTATATTTGTTATTGTTTTCACATTATTAGTTGCTGCAATAAAAAAAAACTTGCTGTTTCGTCACCGAATATTGTCGTATTACAAGAAATACATGCCATATAAACTTATTTAACAAATGTTGACTTTTTGTTTAAACATACATATGACATCTGAGTTGTTGACAGAATTTGATATGTTTCTGATGTTCTAAAATACCTTTTTTCCACATATTATGTGCTGATATTTCCTTTTCTGTAGAAACCCTTTGCAAACTATAAGGTTCTGCAAAACCGTTTGAGTTTTGCATGCGGTATGTCACTAATCAACTTAACTCGACTTGTTTGTGATTGCGTTTCACAATTTTCGAGCTGCAATTAATACCTCTTTGTTGGTTTTTACACACGATGAATTAGCTAAGTACACAAGATTCCACTTTATATCTTCCCTTAGACATGACTACTTATGTGAAAAACTACAGAAACATGCTCAGTAGCAAAAAGTTTAAACATAAACCCGGTTTAATGGCACTCGGTAAACGCCAAAGACATAGAACACAAACACAAAAAGTCACAAACAAGAAACATGAGAGAACAGCACAAAACTCCACAAAGACACAGAGCATACATACTATATATATATATATATATATATATATATATAAAACTACGTATGTTTATCAAGGATGAAAACAGGGAAAGCAAAAGGATATTGGCCATTAGTCATCGAATGATGTGATGTTACACACTATATGTGAAAAATTTTACATTTTAGACGCTTCATTAAAGATTTTTGTAGTTGACTGTTTAAGATGTGACATAATATTTTCCTAAAACACGATCATTAACCCATTTTCTATGGTTTCCCTACAATTGTTGAGATTATTTTAAATATATTTCGCACTGAAATACAGAATGTGTTAGGTTCTTTCGTGTGTGGTTTTACGCACTGTCTGCCGAATTAAATTATTTCACGTGTGAACAAATTTCGTCCTTATTCAGATACGATAAAAATCAAATAGTGTATTATTTTATTTTTTTGTGATTTTTCACATTTTCAACGTTAGAATAAAATGCTTCTTTTCATCGAAATTATTTCTTTAAATGCAATGCATTGCAAATAACGTTTATAACACGGTCTGCTTAATTATGACAGACGATATACAGCTTGATTGGTAGGTGGGGTTGAATGTATTCAATTCCTGTACCCAAAAATAAAATCTAAGAAACAAGGCCTGCGGCCGCTTTCATAAACAATTAGACTGTTCAGAACAAGACGGAACAAGGGTGCAAGTATTTTTATAAACGTTCAATCTCTGCAGATGTTTGATATTTAATTCTGAAGGTTGAGTAATGTTACGGTATTACCGAATAGTTTGAGCTCCAATCTTTGTTGATATGCCATCGCCTTGTATAGGTTTGGAAACTTAACTTATAAAGCACGTAATGACTTACAATCTTGACCAAGACACGAAAGAATTTGATATTAAGATTTATTTTGACTGTTTGTTGTCATTGTATACGAAATATTTAAACCTGGTTAAGATTGAATTGCCTACTTGGACCTGTAGCTATTGTTGCTTCATTTAAAACATTTATGTCAATCTAACATATGTAAATCAATATAACTAGTTTTGTTCAAAATATACAGCATTCCAAATACAATAAAGACACATCTATCATCACATAATTATTAAGCGTACAATGACTTTCAAATCATATAAATCAAAATAGTAGAAAAAAGTATAGTGTATACTTACTCATGTTTTATCGTTTGTGCGCATTTTGTCAAATACTGAGACAAATTATAATCTTTTTTGAAAATGCCAAAAGGTACAACTATTATGGAATGAACTAAAACAATTTCTAAAATTGGTTATATTAACTCACACGGACTAGCACTATTTTTTTCTGAACAGACAGTCACAAAAAACTCAGTTTAATTAGTTACCTTGTTGCCTTATTTATGACATTTTTTTTTCTTATCAAACTTGATCATCCCTGCCCAGCTTCAGCACGACCTTAAGCTTCGTTCATTTCATCTCTCGAGGCATACTGCGTTTTACCCCTATTTTAACTCTCTATTTCTATAGTATTTAATTATCCTCCGATTATTAAAATCATTTATTTAAAATAAATTCTTGGGTTGTGTAACTGTATTTGCATCACTTACTAAAACTGTCTTCTCGTCAAGTACCATTATGTTATTATTTGCTGTATCTAAATTGACTACGAATACAATGTTTTACAAATATTTGATTAACGAGAAAATTAAAAGCCCGTAACTTATGAAAATTCATGCTTTCATCGTCATACATGTTCCTAAAGCATTTAAACAAATATTAAAATCGTGAGTGAATAAAGCTGATTATATTGTATAAACATTTGCTATAGGTATCAAATTACAAGCAATTCAAGCTCTTTCTTTGATATTGAATTTATGCCACTTAGATTCAAGTTACAGATGGGCACCGATGAAACAGATTTAATCGTTATCAAGAGTACTTGATAAGATCCCTTTCTTCGATAATAAGTGTACGCCATATAGTTTCAAGTTACATTAGGGAAGGCGGTGAAACATAATTTATTTTTGATTATCAAGTGTGTTTTGGATGAAAAACTACGAAATTGCTCGGGCTCAATTTACTAATTTACAGAATATGTATAAAACTGATTGATTCATTTTTAAAGTTATTTATATCTTTTTTAAAAATGGTAAGAGTTTATATTTCAATGTCGTGTAAATGTTTCTGTTGACATAATTATTCTGCTAGTGACTGTATTTAACATTTTAACATCTTTAATGCTGCAATAAAAGCCAGTGTTGTTCTGTCACAGATTGTTGTGGTATTTGTTCAAGCTTTAATTTCCCAACTAATATTAACTGTTTGTCCGACATATATGCAATGTCGTGACATCTTTCGACCTCTGAGTGATGATGTAGTGCTCGAAATGTTTTCGACGCATTTTTATTTTTTAAATGTAAATAAACTATTTATTTTTCGAATAACAATTTGAGAGTTGAGAGAATATGTGTTCCCAATTCATTTCATACACAAGCGTTTACGCATTATTTTACACATTCACTGTGATATGCCAATTAAAAATATTAAATACGGGATGACTTTGGTTTTTGACCTAAAAACAAAATGATTGCAATAATGACTTATATATCTGAAATGGAATTAAACATAGTGAGATAAACACATCATATGTTATAAACATTTGCTTTCAGGATCACATTTCAAATCATATAAGCTCTGTCTTTAATATTGACTTTACGCCATAAAGGTTCAAGTTACAGAACGGTCGACGATGAAACATTTTGAATCATTCGCAATCAAATGTGTTTTGAATCAATTTAAAAATAAGAATTTGAGAAAATTCAGCAAGAAGCTTTATATTTTTATCCGGTGCAACATATAGTGTACCTTTACAGAATATATACATCGAACTACCATAGAACCGCCAAGGGACAGAAGACGCGAACACAAGCTCATTCTATTTTACATGATAATTATTTTGATGACTCAGAACCACTTGATGTCAATGATACCCTTGCTTGTTGGAGATACAACCACCTATCATCTTCCTAACTCGAGAAACACCCGCTACATCCCATGCCGATCTCAGCTACAGTCAAACTATTTTCTCCCTTCTACTATCTCTTCTTGAAATGCGCTAGGTGACAAAACTCGATCAGCCCCATTTCAGTTTACAAACCCAATCTGAACAAAACCAACACCACTTTTGCTCAAGTTTATTACGAAAATATATCGAGAGTCGAGTTTGCACAATGTAAGGCGTCGCATGCATTTAACTCGCTTAAGTAGCACTTTTTTCCTAGAAATGGTGGAGATAGTCCATGTTTCAAGTGCGCATAGCCCTTCTTTCCTTTGCCCACTGTACCCAGATTTAAGAGCAAGCTCACTTGACAAGTTCCACATCTCCAGACCAATTTTACTTCAACTTTGTCTCTTTGGCTCAAAAGAGGCAAACGATCTCAACTATCTTCAAATGTGTCCAAATATTTATAAAACAAACAAAATGTTTTTATTCATCATCTACATATGTAGAACATTCCTGACTTCTACCACCTACTCATTGACATGTCATTTCCGGGGATTTTCACACGCACTCGTCAATCAAATTTATTTCCTATACTGTTACACGCGCATACTCTGCTATCTACTCAAATATATACCATAATACTTTGTATATCTCTATAGAATAGTTTAGTCCATTGTACGATATTGGTGCCAACGTTAAACGTTTTAAGGCTATCGAATATAAAAGAGTGATCAATACTATCAAAAGCTTTTTGAAAGTCGGCAAAGAATAAGAGACCAGGCATATTATTTTTTTTCAAGATATTGCATGACCTCAATAATAAGTCGAACATTTTTCGCCAATGTATCTACCCTTGATAAAACCCGTTTGCTCAGGGTCAATAATTTTTGGCAAAATTTGTTTTATTCTATTTGATATAGCTATCGTTGCTATTTTGTAGTCAATGTTCAGTAAACTGTTTGTCTCCAGTTTGATAGGTTTTCTAAATCTTTGTCAGGTTTTGGAATTAGGGAAATTATACCCTGGTTTTGGAGCGGTGTCAAATGACCTTTATGAAAGGAACAATTTAAGGAGTTAATTAAGGCATTCTTAATGTCATACCAAAACATTTTATAAAATTCCGTAGTAAGACCATCTGAGCCGGGACTTTTATTATTGTTCATGTTTTTTAATGCATTTCCGCATTCATGTATTGAAAGTAGGCCTTCGCATGAGTTGCTATCAATTTCAGAAAGCTTATTATTAACAGAATTAAGAAATAGGTTCCTCATGTCATCTTCTAGGTCTGTGCTTTTACTATAAAGTTTCTTGTAAAATTTGACTTCTTCTTGTAGTGTATTTTTAACCCCTACCACCATTTCATTGTTTACTTTTAGTTTGTATACAGTTTTCTTCTCTGCGTATTTTTTTCAAGACTTGCAAAATATTTGGTATTTTTTTCATTATTTTCACATGCATTGCTTTCGATCTTAAAATATTTCCATTTATATGTCTAGTTCGGATTTTATCAAGGAATTGTTTCTTTTGTATTAGTGCTTGCGTTAGGTTATCAATAGCGTCAGGGATGTTATTATTTAGTTGTGATATAGTTGTGATTTAGTTGTGATTCAATACATTCTATTTCATTTGTTAACTTTTCCTCCTCTGTTTTAAGTAAATGTTTTTTTTATATGAAGCGTATTTACCGAATATATTGGTGCTGGTATAGGTGCCGCTAATGCCCCAAAAATGAAAAGCCCTTCATGTTGCTGTTGAGATAAAGCTAATCTAAGTGGAATGTTACCGTTTGATTTCGTAAGGGAGTTACGTAGTCCCTTTGTGAGATATGGAGCAGCATTTGTCACAATGTATGTTTTGTTTTTGTTTTATTGATAAGTTTCCTCAAGTGAATGCATACTTTGATAAGATTTAACTTTTGCGTTTTATATTTATTAAGGATTGTTGGGATAAGAGTGAGGTTTGTGCACAAACATTTGTATAAACCCCCAGTAAATTTAGATTTTACTGACAGTTCCAAGGCGGTACCCAACAATTCTTGATAAACATACCTAGTTTTTTATATATAGTATGTATGCACTGTGCTTTTTGTGGAGTTTTTTGCTGTTCTTTTATGTTTCTTGTTTGTGATTTTATGTTTTATGTCCTTGGCGTTTACCCAGTGCCATTAAACCGGGTTTATGTTTAAATTTTTGCTAATAAGCGTCTTTCTGCAGCTTTTTGCATAAATATTGATCAATAGTAACATTGTCTACCATACCTGAATTATATATTTTACCATTTCCAGAACTTGCTAAACTACTAAATATACCCGTGAAAGTGGAGCTAATATTTTCAGAGCAAACTTTGCTTCCATTTGATGCATCCAAATTCCAAGTCTCCCATAGTAACATTTCCTTTTGATTTGTAGATGTTATTCATTTTGGTGCCGTTAACGTAAGTGAAATGTTTCCGGCCAAGTTTAATCTAAGAGTTATTGGATTTTTTGTGTTATATTCTTTTGTCAAAGATTGCTTTTGGTCACCCGTTAAATGTGTTGAATTCGTTTTTAGTTATTATCTTATCTTTTTTAAAACGACAGGTTCGTTTCGAACTGTATCATTGCTAACCTTTTCTTCGTATAGGATTAGTTCCAATACCTTAAATATGATAACTTAACATCACTAGAATATATTATAGTAAGAAACATCTGAAAAATACATATCCTAAAAAAATGGATATTTTACAGCTCTAGGTGACTGTAATGCGTGAACGCTTGTGTATGAAATTACCCGAGAAGGAGAACACATACTATGTCAACTATCAAATTATTGTTTGAAAAGTGTTAAGTATGTGAGTAAAATCACACAACTCGATGAAAAAAAAACATAACTTGAATAGAAAAATCGGTGTCAGAACTACATTGGACTTTATTGGAGCAATAAAACGGTTAAAACAATAACAAACAGAATAAACATGACAACATAATTATTTTAAAAACATTGAAGTATGCAGTCTAACCAGATATAAAAGTTAAAATCAACTGTAAAATAACTTATCAATCAGCCTTGCAAATCTTTCTAAATAAATGAATTTAGCCTGAGTAACTGATTTTACTTATCCAAAACACACTTGATAACCAGAAATTTGATATGGTTCACCGCAAACCCTTCTGTAACATGAAACTGTAAGAATTACATTCCATATCAAAGAAAGTGATCTTGAAAAGTATTTTTGATAACGATCAATTAAATTTGTTTTATAGGTGATGCTTCTGTAACATGAAACTATGTAAGGTACATTCAATAACAAAGAAAGAGATACTGCAAGGTACTCTTGATAACGACCTTTGGAAGTATGAAGTCTAACCAGTTTTTAAAGTTATAATCAACAGTAACAGCTTATCAATCAGAATTAAAAATCTCTGTAAATGAATGAATTGAGCCTTAGTAACTGTTTTAACTTATCTAAAGAAAGTGATCTTGCAAAGTTCTCTTGATAACGATCAATTAATATCTTTCATCGATTACTCTTCTGTAACATGAAAGAAAGTGGTATCCATCCAATATCAAGGAATATTAATATCACTGGCTTAACTTCACGTGTCATTCCAATATGTATACTCGAAATTTAATTGTATAGGTGTGAATGTTATGTACTTGCATCTTGTCATGATGTAACGTGTTTGTTGTATATTTATGAACTGCTAGGTTTGCTCTACATATCATTATGGAGGAAATAAATGTGTAATTACGGTCTGTGTAATTCTGACAGACGATAAAAAGATCAATTGGTAGGTGGGGTTAAATGTATTCCATTCTCAAAACCACAACAAAAATTTAAGAAACAAGGCCTGCAGTCGCTTTCATAAACATAAGAGTGCAGTTCTTTTTATAAACGTTCCATAACAGCAGATGTTTGATATTTAATTCTAAAATGCTCAAGGTCGTAAGAAACCAATCGCAAGCCAGCTGCGTCCTGTATTTTACTTCCAAATATAGTAGTGTGTAAACTCTGTGCATATTTTGAGTCATAGATATATATTATGACGTATACAATATTATTGTACAAGTTTGTGTATATATTAAATAGCAGCATCTAGTGCAGCAGAACAGCTTTTTTAATTTAAATAGGGTAAAACACTTCCAAGTTGCATAACGACAAATGTTTGCCTTTCACTCCCTGTACGTCACCCTTGATCTTATAAATAAACTTTAACTAAACATTCGCAAAAATCCTTCATTTTTTATATGAAAAACTACAGAAACAAGCTCAGTACTCAAAAGTAAATACATAAACTCAGTTTAATGGCACAGGGTAAACGCCAAAGACATAGAACAGAAAACAAATCACAAACATGAAAGACAGCGCTTTCGTTAATACTATATACATATGTACATCGGTGTTGTAGATGGCCCTACACATTCCCTTTAGTATGTGAATTTAACTAAGTTCACACGTGATGATTGTTTTTGACGTATACACAAAATTCATCCACTTTCTCGACATTCTTTGACTTCGTGTAACACATCATGTTATTCAATAAATGCCATGTAATTTAATGGTTTTACACACCATTAGTTGCAAATGTTCTTACTACACACGATTTACCATTTGTATTCTTAACCAATCAACGAAAACATTCGTTTTGACCTATTAAAGGCAAATATCCGATTATATGTCATATTTCCACTTTATGTGGAAACTTAACATATAATGCACCTGTGGACTTGATATGATATTCACCAAGACACGAAATAATTTGACATTAAGATTTGTTTTGACTGTTTGTTGTCATGGTATACCAAATATTAAGGTCCGGTTAAGATTTCAAGATCTACTAAAAACATATGGCAGTAGTAGATAATAAATGACCACTATTACTAACTCTCTATTTGTTTAGTATTTAATTATCCTCCAGTGATATTAAACAGTTTATTTAAAGTAAATTATTGGCTTGTGTAAATTTAGTTGCATCAATTTCGAAAAATGTCATCTCGTCAAGTACCATTTTTGCTTTATGTGTCATTTTTGTGGTTTTTAAAGCTACACTCTCACAGATTGAAGGTTTTGACAACTTTTTTACGTTTTGTCTAGGAACGAGCCAATTTTTGCGAAAATCCATGGAAACTAGTTATATAAGACTGCTGACAATTGTTTTTATATTTAGCTTAAAAGAATATGTTTTATGCATTTTTCTTAAACCGTTAATTTTCGAACGGAAACATGAACATCAAGCATCTGATTTTTGTCAGCAGTCTTATGACACTGGTTTGCAGAAATTTACGCAAAAATTGGCTTATTCCAAGACAAACCATAAAAAAGTTGTCAACACGGTAAATATGTGAAAGTGCAGCTTTAAATTGATTACGAATACAATAGTTTACAAATATTTTAACAATGATAACCTAAAAGCCCGTGACTAGAAAAATCATGCTTCCATCGTCATACATGTTCCAAAAGCATTTAAACAAATATAAACATCGTGAGTGAATCAAGCGGATTATGTTGTAAAAACATTTGCTAAAAGTATCAAATTACATGTAATTCAAGCTCTTTCATTTATTTTGAATCAATGCCATTTAATTGTTATCAAAAGTACTTTACAAGATTCCTTTCTTCGATGATGAGTGTACGCGATATAGTTTCAAGTTATAATAGAGTTGGCGTTGAAACAAAATTAATTTCTTGTTATCAAGTGTGTTTTGGATGAGAAAGAACGAAGTTGCTCGGGCTCAATTCATTAATATTCAGAATATGTATGAAACCCTGCTAGCTTAGTTAGTTTAACAAAGAACTGGTCTATTTACTTTCGATGTTTATTCATGTGACATTCACAAAAATACTACTAGCTCGACTGTCTTAGCAATGCTCGCTCGTCTGTTCTCTCAACGCTCTATACGTATAAATGCCATCTCGTCAAATATCATTATGGCTTTATGTGTCATTATTTGTGGTATTTAAATTGATTACGAATACAAAATGTTACAAATATTTGAATAATGAGAACCTTAAAAGCCCGTAACTTATGAGAATTCATGCTTCCATCGTCATACATGTTCCAAAAGCATTTTTACAAATATAAACATCGTGAGTGAATCAAGCTGATTATATTGTAAAAACATTTGCTAAAAGTATCAAATTACACGTAATTCAATCTCTTTCTTCTGGTTTCTGTTTTTTATTGGCCAAATGTTCATTCATGCAAACAATAAATAACATATAAATGACATATATATGTATATCATTTAATACAAACCGATATACCAAATAATATCAATGTGAACAAATAAATATTGATCTAGCTCTTTGTTTGAAAACTCCTTTTAGCATTTGGGACTTATTTTCTAAAAAACAAAATCAAAAATATATTAAAGGTAGAAAATGGGAAAGATGGTGTGTATTTGATGTTTAGGAATAGTGTTCCTAACATAAATGTTAAATTTAAAAATGAAAAAAAAACAAACTACTAGCTTTAAAAAACAAGGATCTTATTAAGTACAGTACTTTGGTGGTTATTTCATTCAAATGCGCTTTACAATACTACTATACACTAGAGCTGTTTTACGAAGGTAATAAGTGTTCTAATTGTTGTCGTCGTCTATTATAGGTTTTAATTTTCTTCTTCATTTTTGTTGCTATTGTTTTCTCTATTTTTAGTCGTTTTCTAAGATATTTGACAAACATGGCACATGTTGGTACCTTTCCATCACATTTTGATTTAATAATGAAATTGTTTCTTAAAAGTATCATAAAATTTATTTGATAACAATTTTTTTCTTTGATTGGCATTTAAACAGTTTATGTTTTTTGTGACAGTTTCCTAAAGCTCACTTCATTGAAAGAATTTGTTATGAATGTTCTAAATTCACCCCAAAACGTCTGCAAAATATGACATTCCCCAAACATTTAGATGTTTGAGTCGATGTTCATTACACAAATATCACATAACCTTGATGCAACAATATTGTACGTGTAAAGCTTGTCATTGTTTACAAGGATGTTCATTATGTATTTATATTGGAATTCCCGAAGTTTCGTATCTATTGTAAGTAGAGCGCCTGTGTGTACACATTTTTCCGTTGTATAGAGTTTAGATTAAATTGAGATTCCCAATTTTCTTCTCGAGTTTTATTTTCAGGTTTAAGTTGTATAATAAGATGCTTGTATACTCTTTTGCTATTTTTTTTTTGTATTTTCCTCCATTTTACCTGCAAGTTGGTGTGTTATATGATATGCCTCCAATTTTCAGCCGGGTTTTCCAGTCATCAGGAATATTGCTGATTAAAGCATGATATTTTAAAAAATCATGTGTTTTCTGTAGTCATAGGAATGTTCGACATATTTTACACCCCTATTATGCCATTCTTTGGAAAAAAAAGTTTTATTATTAGGGACTTTTATTTTGCTGTTGTTCCATATAATTTATTTTTGCTACGATCGCAGTATCCGTCTTATATGTAAGCGATGCCTATGATTGTATAACTTTTAGAAGAAAAACATATTTTAATTGAAGATTTTGAATGCTTTTCGAATCCAAACAACTTTTAAAAATTAGATCTTCTCCAAACTGTTTGGTCATTTGCATATATACTTTGACCCATATAGATTGTTTGTTTAACATTATTCTTTTTACCCAGCTTGCTTTAATTGCCTTGACAAAAATAGATATGTTGAGCATTTTGAAACCACCATTTCCATATTCTTGAATGATTTGATTTCTTGATATTTTATCGGGTTTTCCATTCCATAAGAATTTGTACATTTTGTTTTGTATCATTTTTTAACATGTTTCAGATGGTGTTTCCAAAACAGTTAGTAGGAATAGAAGTTTTGGAAACGCAAACGTTTTTTATTACAGCGATTTTGCCAAATTAAAAAATATTCCATTTTTTAAGATATGCCTCAAATTCTAAAATCTTATCAGTGGAATTTACTTATTCCATCTCAACTGTGCCGTTGGTAAATGTTATGCCTAGCGCAGATGTTTGGGTGATTTGCCAGTTATATTTCTTACAAAACGGTATGTCAGCGTATTTAAGTGGACCTAATCGTAAAACTGCACGTTTAGCTTTATTTAATGTTAACCCATAATTTTTTCTATAATCGTTTAGACTAATCATACGTTCTTCGAAAGATTGTTGTGTTCCATCCATATGGAAACTGGCATCATCAGCAAATAAGGTTTGTTTCAGTTCTGTATTATGTACATTTATACCTTTAATATTTTTGTTTGTATTGATTTCGACAGCAAGCGCTTCTATACAAATAAAGAAAAAGTACGGAGATAGGGAGCATCCTTGGCGTACACCATTTTTAATGTTGAAAAAAGTCAGAAAGATAACCGTTGTTGGTAACACAAGCCATTTCATTTTTATAAAATAATCGAACACATTTAATTATATTTTCAATGAAATTAAATTAAAGACGTTCCAACATAATTTTTGTGATCTAACCTGTCGAATGCTTTGTTAAAGTCTGAAAAAAAAAATTGGCTATTTATATCATTTTCATTAATAGCTTCTTGTAAAATACGAACATTTTCTCCAATATATCTGCCTTTGATAAATCCTGTTTGTTCAGTACCAATTATATTATTTAGCAGGGGTTTTATCCTATAAGCAAATGCTTTTGAAGCTATTTTATAGTCAATGTTTAATAAGGAAATTTGTCTCCAGGTATTGATGTTACTTTGACCTGGTCTTTGTTTTGGAAGAAGTGTTATGACGCTTTGTTTTTGTAGCTGAGTGAGATTGTCGTTGTCAATTGAAAAATTTAGTGAGTCTTTTAGATATGTTATTATTTCATTCCAAAACATTTTGTAAAATTCTGCAGTCAAACCGTCCGACCCTGGGCTTTTATCCAGTTTCATATTTTTAATAGCATTATAGCATTTAGTTTCTGATAAATGTTCGGGGTCCATGTTTTCTTCAGTAATAGTGTTTGTAATGTTTGTCAGAAATCGTGAATTAATAGATTCTTCTATATTTTCGTCCTGTCTGTATAAAGATTCATAATACGACTTAACATATATTTTATGTTTATCAGTTTCAATGTTTTCATCAATATTTAATAGTGTGATTGTTTTATGCTGTGCACTTTTTTTTTCTAAATTAGCAAAACAATTTAGATCCAAGTAAGAGAAGAGTCACCGATGAAACAGATTTAATTAATCGTTATCAAGAGTACTTGACAAGATCCCTTTCTTCGATAATGAGTGTACGCCATATAGTTTCAAGTTACAGCAGGGTTGGCGGTTAAACATAAAATATTTATTTTCATAAAGTGTGTTTTGGATGAAAAAGAACGAAGTTGCTCGGGCTCAATTCATTAATTACAAAGTATGTATAAAACTGATTTATTATTTTTTAAAGCTGATTATAGCCTTTAAAAATGATAAGAGTTTATACTTCAATGCCGTCTAAATGTTTCTGTTGACATTATTATTCTGTTAGTGATTGTATTCACCATTTTTATTGCTGCAACAAAAGCTAGTGTGGTTCTGTCACAGATTGCTGTGGTATTTTTCATGGTTTAAATTCCCAACTTTGTTAACTTTTGGTCCTAACTTAGGTACGACAACTTTTACTTTTTTTCATTGAGTTGCGTGATTTTACCCACATACTTAACACTTTTCGAATAACAATTTGATAGTTGAGAGATTTTGTGTTCCCAATTCATTTTATAAACAAGAGTTAACGCATTAGCGTAACCTTGAGCTGTAAACTATCCATTTTTTTAAGGATTTTTTTAGATGTCCTTCTTTATTATTCATATATATTTATATAATCGAAAATGATGCTCATTTTGATGAAAATTTTCGATGTAACCGATGTAACCGATTGTAACTAATGTTACCGCGTAACCCGATAGAAAAAAAACACTTTTCCAAAATCTTTGCTGTAACTCATTGTAACTAATATAACCGCATAACTCTAATCAGATGTCGACCTAAAAACTCGATTTTAAGTGTTGAACTTTGATTTTGTTTTCATTGTATATAAATAACATTTATGGTACATAAAAGTATTTATGTAGCTTGCTAGGCCATTTCATTATTGGTTTGGCAATTTTACCGTTTCGTGGTACCGACAAGCGTTTGTGTGCGTCGAGGTCTCACTGCCAGACTTCACCTGGCCTGATGACCAATCAGCTGGTAGGATGGATACCACGTGACGTTAACAAACAAATGAAATCTCTATCGCCATTATCCTTTGTCTTTAGCGAACAAGCTTTGCGTGAAACGCTAAAAAATCAATAACCACCTCTTCCACATCCTCCTCCACACCAACTATACAATACATTGTGTCTAGTCCAACTTGTATCATTATATAAACTTTTGTATCAACCATATGATCTCTCTATCAACTTTGTATATTTTGTTGACATTTAACATAAATTGTGTAAAATTGTTTCCAATACTCCACACCCATTTTGCCATTTCAAGACACTTTTGATTATTAAGGGTTTATTTCAAATGTTTGTATGTTTGTATTCATAAATGTGTCATTACTGCCAATTTTGCAGATTTCTATGCTATTTTAGTGGCGGTTTTGGCCGCCAGATAAGTCATCAACATTTATCTTGTTTATACAAATGATGTATATTATTGTTACGGCATTAAATAAATACCCATATACAAACTTATCCTGGTCGTTTGTTGATTACTTACTAGCTGGGGATATGAGAGTCATAGCCAAGCCTGGTATATTACATAATATGTTCTGTTTATTTGCCTGTAACACTTGTAACTATAACGTGAGAAGGGTTACAAATTCGAAGCTCTCATTTTATGGGCCAATTTCTGGCTCTAATTGAATTTACATCGGATACATTAAGACAGCGCCCTTTAAAAGGATTTGCAGTTGGATGTTAACGCATTCTCACGATTGTTACGATACTATATGGTATAAAATGCATCATCAACCACTTCCCATACAAGCTGCACCGTATGTGATATATATTATCTAAATCAATTTTTCACCATATATAAATAAAAGCGCTGAAAGCTTTGAAAAACCTTTGAAAAATAAACAATTACGTAACTCAGAGAAGCCATTTTATCCATATAAGTCTGGTCAGATGTCGACCTAAAAACTAGATTTTTTAGATAAATCTTTGATTTGTTTTCGATGTAACCGGTTATAACCAATTGAACCGCGTAACCCGATATTTCTGATAGAAAAAACATTTTTCGAACTTTTAAAAAACTTTCCTATAACTCATTGTAACCATATGACTAAGATCAGATGTCAATCTCAAAACTATTTCTTTGATGAAAATTTTCGATGTAACCTGTTGTAACCAATGTAACCGCGTAACCCAATATTTGAGATAGAAAAAAAAATTGCAAACTTTTCGAAAGCTTTGCTGTAACTCATTTTAACAAATGTAATTGCATAACTCTGATCAGATGTCGACCTGAAAACTTGTTTTTGATGAAATTGTTCGATGTAACCGATGTAACCGATTGTAACCAACGTAACAGCGTAACCCTATATTTGAGATAAAAAAAACAAAACATTTTTGCAAACTTTTCAAAAATGTTGCTGTAACTCATTTTAAATATTGTTACCACATATCTCTGATCATATGTTGACCTGAACACTTGTTTTTGTTGAAAATTTTCGATATAACCGATGTAACCGGTTGTAACCAATGTAACCGCGTAACCCGAAATTTGAGATAGAAAAAAAACACTTTTTCAAACTTTTCAAAAACTTTGCTGTAACTCATTGTAACAATTGTAACCGCATAACTCTGATAAGATGACGACATGTCAACTCGATTTTTGATGTTGAACATGAAAATTTTCGATGTAACCGATGTAACCAGTTGTACCCAATGTAACCGCGTAACCCGATATATGACATTGAAAAAATCACTTTTTCAAATGTTTCAAAAGCTTTGCTGTAACTCAATGTAACTAATGTAACCGCAGAATACTGATCAGATGTCCACCTGAAAACTCGTTTTTTGATGAAAATTTTCGATGTAAACGATGTACCCAGTTGTAACCAATGTAACCGCGTAACCCGATATTTGAGATAAAAAATACTTTCTCAAACTTTTCAAAAACTTTGCTGTAAATCATAATGTAACTGCATAACTCTGATCAGATGTCGACCTGAAAACTCGTTTTTTGATGAATTTTCGAAGTAACGGATGTAACCGGTTGTAACCATTGTAACCGCATAACCCGATATTTGACATGTAACCGGTTGTACCCAATGTTACTGCGTAACCTGATATTTGAGATAGAAAAAACACATTTGCAAACTTTTCAAAATCTTTGCTGTAACTCATTTTAACAAATATAATCGCATAACCCTGATCTGATTTCGACCCGAAAACTTGTTTTTGATGAAATTTTTCGATGTAACCGATGTAACCGATTGTAACCAATGTAATAGCGTAACCCGATATTAGAGATAGAAAAAAAAACACTTTTGCAAACTTTTCAAAATTTTTGCTGTAACTCATTGTAACTAATGTAACCGCATAACTCTTATCGACCTAAAAACATTAGTATTACTGAACTTATGATAATAAATATATATGTATTTTATAATGATTTACTTCCATCAACTTCCATTATAATCGATTATGATGGGTTATAACCAATAATCACCATCATGAAGCTCCTACGAGCTTGAAAATAACACACAGTGAACATGATCATTAGGTACCTTTAAATATCATTTTTCACTATTTACTGTTATCATACCGACATATCTGAACTTTCACTTTGAAATCATTCAAATTCATAGAAACTATTACAAATGTTACTCTGTATACAAAACTTTTATTTCAAATACTAAACTAGTAATTCCAAACAAACTCAAATTTGTATCCAACGTTCATAACGGTCCATTTCTCTGCAGCCATATTACATGTTAATATAGGAATATTCCACCTACTTTTCATTTCCATTCCAAGAACTTTGCCTAATCAGGCGGGGGATATCAATTCAACGAATTTGCTTGTTAGGTAATGTTTTCGAGAAGCAGACTTCAAATATATTGATATAAATATGTTATATGTCATTCGATATGGCTAATTGTGTTGTAGTTCAGGTTTATTTGACGCATGTTTTTATCAAGAAATATGTAGTAATGAATTATTTATGTCGTAAGTGAAACAGCTGTTGAAAAAAATTCATCAAGGATTGGCATGGTATAATTATTGCATCGAGTAGAGCTATATTTTATATCAATCATACCTCCGAAATTGAATGCTGCAAAGTCTATGTCTAAATCGCGACTATCCTCACACTGATTAAGCATTAAACAGGTAGATGGAATAGATCACTATCAAAACCCTTGAATGAATGTAGATGTGTATATATTACAATATATTTTGTTCCATTCGAAATGTTCATCCATTTCTCAGACAAACTAAATGATGTTCCAGGTACAACACTATATTCGACAACCAAAACGTTTCTGGTACCCTACATAAATAAGAACAAACCTTCAACCACCATTGACCTGATCTGTCCACATCCTCCACTCAAATCGTTTTCCCTTTCTCATTCGCCGTATTTGTTTTCCATATATTCGCTTCCTCTTCCTTACCAATTTTTGGCCTCATATCCCCATCTTTATTCTTCATATTTCATTTTGATAATATTCGATAAAACAAAACAGCATTAAAATCAGCTTAACAGAATAACAGAAGCGAGACATAGTATAAGCTTTATCCTCTATTCTGTATATTTATTGTTTTGTGCAAATATCAAATGTCTTCATTTCGCGTGCAAATAAGTAATTTTTATGCTCAAAATGTATACACAATGTGAATGAAATATTTGAAAATTAATTTACCATAATTATAAACTCTGTGTGATTTCAATAGGCAAGACTCGTCTTTTTGTAATATCCTGTGCAGTAAAACATACGGCAGCTGTTTTCCGAATACATATATTTTATGTGTATGTTGTAAGTTGTATAAGTTTAAACAGAACTGACACTTCTAGTTATTTCTACACATGCAATGTTACTATTTTGTTTTATTTTTAAAGACATATTATTTACTGACATATTCAATTCCAGTTGTCGACCATGTTCCTATCATCAATGCTAATTTAGAATCATCAAACGAATAAACAATAATGCTATTGATGTATTTGATATCGATTTATTAACATTTTGTTCAAATTCTACTAAATGGTGTAATTATTTTTTATGTCAACAAGAATTATATAATTCATGTATGTTTGACTTTCAATCTTTTAGTTTAATTAGACTTTTGTCTTTGGTTTGGGTTAGAAGCCACCGTTTTCACTTTGAAATATTGTTTCGGTTAGATGGCATTAGTTGACTCGTTGAGGCCAAAGAGCAGACGATCCCGTTGTATAGTTCATTTATGGCAAGTTTTCTTACCGGTTACCTACCGTCATATAATGTAAGGACATTCCAAACAACATTAATGAGAAACCGACCCCTACAAAAGCAGGTCACTTTTCGCACCTGCAAGAGATTGCCGCCAGCATTCCCGAGCTAGACGGTTATGCTGATATATCTTTGTTGATATGTAGAGATTGGTTGGAGGTACATCATGTACTTGACCAAAAGGTTTTGCGTTTCAGGGAAGAAGCTTAAGCAGTCACACGTCACATCGAGAGGATGTTTTACCGCTTCATGGTCGATGAGAGAGAATATTTAAAGATCTTTTAGTATAAGGTTAACAGTCCTGTAAATGAGATGATTGAATACAGGATATGGGTTCATGTGTTAGGCAATAAGCCATCACCATCAGTAGGTCTTATGATGTTAAGAGTTTTGTCTCTTACAATTTATTGTAGATGACGGACAGAAGTCAATACCTACTCAGGCTGATGCCATAGACCTTTGGTTCAGAACTAGAGATGACGTCATGAAAAATGGCAAATTCCGCCTTCACAAGATAGCTTCTAACAGCGCAGCGGCCATGAGTAGTTTCCTCGTTGATGACTTAGCAAAGAACCAAAAGGCAGGTTGACTTTCTAGTAGATCAATACAAACAATTTATTGAATATTTCTGCCCAACTAGCTGCTGCATTAATTATTTTACCATGTGATTTTGTCTTACGCTTTCTTTCTTTAAATAAAGAAAAAAATATCAATATTAATACATTTTGATATATTACCTACATTTAAAATGTTATCATTGAGTCTAAGCGGATATGGAGTTTGCAAACGGTTAATCCAGTCAAGTTCTGCGAGGCATCTTGCTTTGCATTTATAGGAATTACTTTCTGTATCTTTAAATTATATATGTTCTATTGGATAAATGGTTATTGTTTCCAAACTATGTCCGGCCTTATACAAATGTTAATATAAAAAAAGGTCAAGTGGTTATTATTCTTTTTGATTTATATATATGTTCTCTAAAGTGGGCTTTCAATGGCCTCCCTTTGTAAGCCATTTGAATCGAACTATATTAAAATAAAGTCTTTATTTTATGTCTAGATCAAGACCAGAAGTTAAAACGTATGTTTTAATTTAAATTTTAGCTAAGTTACTGAGCTTATTTCTGTAGTTTTTCATATAAAAATCTGATACATAGCTCATTAACCTTTACATTACGAGTATAAATTTACGTAGGTCTCAATCGAAGAGGAAACAAATCGATAAACATTATAATAAGATTTATATGAAAAACTACAAAAACAAGCTCAGTAGCCAAATTTAACCATAAACCCCGTTTAATGGCACAGGGCAAACGCCAAAGACATAGAACTCAAAAACAAAAAAATACCAACAAGAAACATGAAACAACAGCACGAAACTCCACAATAAACACAGTGTCGAAGTCGACATAAGGCGATACATGTCACAAAATCAGATATGTGCCTCATCTAGGTCACTTCAAATGCTAGCACTGGTTCAATAGCTTAAATTGGTAATCAAATTTTATTAAGCTGCTATATTTCGATCATAGATTAGTGATACATGATATAAGCTATGCAGACACTTCATTTGCCACACATAGTGTGTAAAACCGAAAAATAATGCAGGACGAAACGTATGATTTTTTAAAAAAAAATGTCACAAAATTGAATGACTTAAGTTACCCCGTATGTACACAGTGTATTTGGCATAGCAAAGAGAATGTGAAAAAAACATCATCAAATTAAAGAATAAACAACAGAAGAATATAATATAGTGAGAAATACGTTTAAACTTTACAAATGCTAAAAGACATAGGATAGTTTACTGGTCTATGTGATGTCCAAGCGTGAATGAATTTATTCGACACAAATAATCTGACAGCTAACAAATATTAAGTTCAAATGTGTGAAGAAATTTAATCGGAGACACAATTAATACAATTGAATGAAGACACATATGTGTAAAATCATGAAACTCTTGAAATAAACTGCTTTTATTGAAAATGTTGAACAATTTGTCAAGGTCAAAAAATATTTCTATGCCAAAATGATAGGTCTTTTAAAATATGACAAACTTAGATCTTTTAAAATATCTCAAATCAAATAATGTCAGAAAATAGCATATTGTTTCGATCAAAGTTAATAAACAAAGAGATGAACAAGCACGTATTGCTTGACAAACAAGAACATTTGGTGACAAAAAAAGGGGTTTTATTACAGCAATGAAAAAAGTGAAAGCAATCACAAACAGTATATATCTGTCAAGAGAATAATATTGCAGGCATTGAAGTATAAAGTGTAGCAATATTTAAAAGTTATTATCCATTTTAAGTACTCGTTAATCAGTCAGATACGTCTTCTGCAAATAAATGAATAAAGCCCGAGCAACAGGTATAATTAATCCACATTACCCTCATATATTTCATCGGTCACCCTTCTGTAACTTTAAACTATATGGCGTACATTCAGTATCAAAGAAAGAGTTCTTTCTAATGATAAAGATCATTAAATTATTTTTCATCGGTGACCCTTCTGTAACTTGAAACTATATGGTATACTTTCTATATCGAAGAAAGAGCTTGAATAACGTGAAATTTGATACCTTAAGAAAATGTTTAAAAAGCATAACTCAAAATATAATCGGTGTCAGAACAACAGTGGCCTTTTTTGGAGCAATAAAATGGTTAAAACCATCACCAACATAATAAATATGTCAACATAATTATGAAGTCTAACCAGTTGTAAAAGTTATAATCAACTGTAAACACTTATCAATCAGCCTTGCAAATCTTTCTAAATGAATAAGTTGAGTCTGATTAACTGTTCTAACTGATCCAAAACACACTTGATAACCAGAAATTAGATATTGTTCACCGCAAACTCTTCTGTAACGTGAAACTATATAGAAAACATTCAATATCAAAGAAAGTGATTTTGCAAAGTTCTCTTGATAACGATCAATTAAATATTTTTCATCGGTGACTCTTCTGTAACATGAAACTATAAAAGGTACATTCAATAACAAAGAAAGAGATCTTGCAAGGTACTCTCAATATCGACCTGTGGAAGTATATGTTTCATCGGTGACTCTTTTGTAACATGAAACTATAAAAGGTACATTTAATAACAAAGAAATATATCTTACAAAGTAATCTTAATATCGACCTATCAAATATAAGCCGCGTCGCACGATTTTGGGCCTTCGGGCATACATTTGCCATTACAATGTTTTAAGGTATTTGAATGAAATGCTATTTCAGGAAGATATTCAGAAAAATTCATGATGATATCACTTCAATATCGTAAGATACGTGATTACTAGTGGGACCATGTATTGCGCAATTTGAATTCTAAATTTGACTTCATTCAAATGACGCCATTACGAAAGCACATTATTCAAATGACGTGCAAAATAACGTATCAATATTATAACTAGCTTCTAATTTCAAATATTTTCTTATCACAAAATCTTTAAGGAACATAAGTTAAGATATATATAATGTAATATAATGCTGAATCATTTTTGTATTTTTAATGTATTTGGCTGTTTTAAACACAGACTATTAATCCAGTCAGAATATATCGGTACGAAATCCATGGTTGCTATGGAAACATGAGTAAACCCATGGTCATAAATTTACGAGAAAATGATGCACCAATAACAAAACTTAGAAAGAAAGAAGTTTGGAAGAAACCGATTTACATAGAAAAAAACCCATTAATTTGGCATTTTTTATTAATGATTATTTCATTTGTAATAATTATGTCCGAAGGCCCCATATCGCACGATGCGGCTCAACTTATTATGTTTTATATGTCACTCTTCTGTAACATGAAACTAAGTGGTATCCATTAAATATCAAAGAAAGAGCTTGAAATACGTGAAACTTGATTATGTGAATAAAATCGTTTAATGTCCCGATATTTGATAGTTTTGGTATTTTTATGCAAACACATTAACCCTAAACTTAACCCTAGTCTTAACCCAGCACACATTTGGTTATATTTTGATTTAACGTCCAGAATACACTTCATCTCGTACATTTGAATCATACTCCATACCAATGCTTACAGAATAGATGCAAACAGAACAGAACAGTTCGTCGTTGTTATTAATTGTGTTTTGGATGAGCCCAACCAAAAATCATTCATATATAGAAGATGAATTTAACTGGTCGTTTATACTTAGTTTATTTTAACGTTTATAAGAGTAACTCTTCATACTCATCCTCAACTAGATAATTGTTACAAATTCATTATATTTGTTATTGTTTTCACATTATTAGTTGCTGCAATAAAAAAAACTTGCTGTTTCGTCACCGAATATTGTCGTATTACAAGAAATACATGCCATATAAACTTATTTAACAAATGTTGACTTTTTGTTTAAACATACATATGACATCTGAGTTGTTGACAGAATTTGATATGTTTCTGATGTTCTAAAATACCTTTTTTCCACATATTATGTGCTGATATTTCCTTTTCTGTAGAAACCCTTTGCAAACTATAAGGTTCTGCAAAACCGTTTGAGTTTTGCATGAGGTATGTCACTAATCAACTTAACTCGACTTGTTTGTGATTGCGTTTCACAATTTTCGAGCTGCAATTAATACCTCTTTGTTGGTTTTTACACACGATGAATTAGCTAAGTACACAAGATTCCACTTTATATCTTCCCTTAGACATGACTACTTATGTGAAAAACTACAGAAACATGCTCAGTAGCAAAAAGTTTAAACATAAACCCGGTTTAATGGCACTCGGTAAACGCCAAAGACATAGAACACAAACACAAAAAGTCACAAACAAGAAACATGAGAGAACAGCACAAAACTCCACAAAGACACAGAGCATACATACTATATATATATATATATATATATATATATAAAACTACGTATGTTTATCAAGGATGAAAACAGGGAAAGCAAAAGGACATTGACCATTAGTCATCGAATGATGTGATGTTACACACTATATGTGAAAAATTTTACATTTTAGACGCTTCATTAAAGATTTTTGTAGTTGACTGTTAAGATGTGACATAATATTTTCCTAAAACACGATCATTAACCCATTTTCTATGGTTTCCCTACAATTGTTGAGATTATTTTAAATATATTTCGCACTGAAATACAGAATGTGTTAGGTTGTTTCGTGTGTGGTTTTACGCACTGTCTGCCGAATTAAATTATTTCACGTGTGAACAAATTTCGTCCTTATTCAGATACGATAAAAATCAAATAGTGTATTATTTTATTTTTTTGTGATTTTTCACATTTTCAACGTTAGAATAAAATGCTTCTTTTCATCGAAATTATTTCTTTAAATGCAATGCATTGCAAATAACGTTTATAACACGGTCTGCTTAATTATGACAGACGATATACAGCTTGATTGGTAGGTGGGGTTGAATGTATTCAATTCCTGTACCCAAAAATAAAATCTAAGAAACAAGGCCTGCGGCCGCTTTCATAAACATTAGACTGTTCAGAACAAGACGGAACAAGGGTGCAAGTATTTTTATAAACGTTCAATCTCTGCAGATGTTTGATATTTAATTCTGAAGGTTGAGTAATGTTACGGTATTACCGAATAGTTTGAGCTCCAATCTTTGTTGATATGCCATCGCCTTGTATAGGTTTGGAAACTTAACTTATAAAGCACGTAATGACTTACAATCTTGACCAAGACACGAAAGAATTTGATATTAAGATTTATTTTGACTGTTTGTTGTCATTGTATACGAAATATTTAAACCTGGTTAAGATTGAATTGCCTACTTGGACCTGTAGCTATTGTTGCTTCATTTAAAACATTTATGTCAATCTAACATATGTAAATCAATATAACTAGTTTTGTTCAAAATATACAGCATTCCAAATACAATAAAGACACATCTATCATCACATAATTATTAAGCGTACAATGACTTTCAAATCATATAAATCAAAATAGTAGAAAAAAGTATAGTGTATACTTACTCATGTTTTATCGTTTGTGCGCATTTTGTCAAATACTGAGACAAATTATAATCTTTTTTGAAAATGCCAAAAGGTACAACTATTATGGAATGAACTAAAACAATTTCTAAAATTGGTTATATTAACTCACACGGACTAGCACTATTTTTTTCTGAACAGACAGTAACAAAAAACTCAGTTTAATTAGTTACCTTGTTGCCTTATTTATGACATTTTTTTTTCTTATCAAACTTGATCATCCCTGCCCAGCTTCAGCACGACCTTAAGCTTCGTTCATTTCATCTCTCGAGGCATACTGCGTTTTCCCCTATTTTAACTCTCTATTTCTATAGTATTTAATTATCCTCCGATTATTACAATCATTTATTTAAAATAAATTCTTGGGTTGTGTAACTGTATTTGCATCACTTACTAAAACTGTCTTCTCGTCAATTACCATTATGCTATTATTTGCTGTATCTAAATTGACTACGAATACAATGTTTTACAAATATTTGATTAACGAGAAAATTAAAAGCCCGTAACTTATGAAAATTCATGCTTTCATCGTCATACATGTTCCTAAAGCATTTAAACAAATATTAAAATCGTGAGTGAATAAAGCTGATTATATTGTATAAACATTTGCTATAGGTATCAAATTACAAGCAATTCAAGCTCTTTCTTTGATATTGAATTTATGCCACTTAGATTCAAGTTACAGATGGGCACCGATGAAACAGATTTAATCGTTATCAAGAGTACTTGATAAGATCCCTTTCTTCGATAATAAGTGTACGCCATATAGTTTCAAGTTACATTAGGGAAGGCGGTGAAACATAATTTATTTTTGATTATCAAGTGTGTTTTGGATGAAAAACTACGAAATTGCTCGGGCTCAATTTACTAATTTACAGAATATGTATAAAACTGATTGATTCATTTTTAAAGTTATTTATATCTTTTTTAAAAATGGTGAGAGTTTATATTTCAATGTCGTGTAAATGTTTCTGTTGACATAATTATTCTGCTAGTGACTGTATTTAACATTTTAACATCTTTAATGCTGCAATAAAAGCCAGTGTTGTTCTGTCACAGATTGTTGTGGTATTTGTTCAAGCTTTAATTTCCCAACTAATATTAACTGTTTGTCCGACATATATGCAATGTCGTGACATCTTTCGACCTCTGAGTGATGATGTAGTGCTCGAAATGTTTTCGACGCATTTTTATTTTTTAAATGTAAATAAACTATTTATTTTTCGAATAACAATTTGAGAGTTGAGAGAATATGTGTTCCCAATTCATTTCATACACAAGCGTTTACGCATTATTTTACACATTCACTGTGATATGCCAATTAAAAATATTAAATACGGGATGACTTTGGTTTTTGACCTAAAAACAAAATGATTGCAATAATGACTTATATATCTGAAATGGAATTAAACATAGTGAGATAAACACATCATATGTTATAAACATTTGCTTTCAGGATCACATTTCAAATCATATAAGCTCTGTCTTTAATATTGACTTTACGCCATAAAGGTTCAAGTTACAGAACGGTCGACGATGAAACATTTTGAACCATTCGCAATCAAATGTGTTTTGAATCAATTTAAAAATAAGAATTTGAGAAAATTCAGCAAGAAGCTTTATATTTTTATCCGGTGCAACATATAGTGTACCTTTACAGAATATATACATCGAACTACCAATGAACCGCCAAGGGACAGAAGACGCGAACACAAGCTCATTCTATTTTACATGATAATTATTTTGATGACTCAGAACCACTTGATGTCAATGATACCCTTGCTTGTTGGAGATACAACCACCTATAATCTTCCTAACTCGAGAAATACCCGCTTCATCCAATGTCGATCTCAGCTACAGTCAAACTATTTTCTCCCTTCTACTATCTCTTCTTGAAATGCGCTAGGTGACAAAACTCGATCAGCCCCATTTCAGTTTACAAACCCAATCTGAACAAAACCAACACCACTTTTGCTCAAGTTTATTACGAAAATATATCGAGAGTCGAGTTTTCACAATGTAAGGCGTCGCATGCATTTAACTCGCTTAAGTAGCACTTTTTTCCTAGAAATGGTGGAGATAGTCCATGTTTCAAGTGCGCATAGCCCTTCTTTCCTTTGCCCACTGTACCCAGATTTAAGAGCAAGCTCACTTGACAAGTTCCACATCTCCAGACCAATTTTACTTCAACTTTGTCTCTTTGGCTCAAAAGAGGCAAACGATCTCAACTATCTTCAAATGTGTCCAAATATTTATAAAACAAACAAAATGTTTTTATTCATCATCTACATATGTAGAACATTCCTGACTTCTACCACCTACTCCTTGACATGTCATTTCCGGGGATTTTCACACGCACTCTTCAATCAAATTTATTTCCTATACTGTTACACGCGCATACTCTGCTATCTACTCAAATATATACCATAATACTTTGTATATCTCTATAGAATAGTTTAGTCCATTGTACGATATTGGTGCCAACGTTAAACGTTTTAAGGCTATCGAATATAAAAGAGTGATCAATACTATCAAAAGCTTTTTGAAAGTCGGCAAAGAATAAGAGACCAGGCATATTATTTTTTTCAAGATATTGCATGACCTCAATAATAAGTCGAACATTTTCGCCAATGTATCTACCCTTGATAAAACCCGTTTGCTCAGGGTCAATAATTTTTGGCAAAATTTGTTTTATTCTATTTGATATAGCTATCGTTGCTATTTTGTAGTCAATGTTTAGTAAACTGTTTGTCTCCAGTTTGATAGGTTTTCTAAATCTTTGTCAGGTTTTGGAATTAGGGAAATTATACCCTGGTTTTGGAGCGGTGTCAAATGACCTTTATGAAAGGAACAATTTAAGGAGTTAATTAAGGCATTCTTAATGTCATACCAAAACATTTTATAAAATTCCGTAGTAAGACCATCTGAGCCGGGACTTTTATTATTGTTCATGTTTTTTAATGCATTTCCGCATTCATGTATTGAAAGTAGGCCTTCGCATGAGTTGCTATCAATTTCAGAAAGCTTATTATTAACAGAATTAAGAAATAGGTTCCTCATGTCATCTTCTAGGTCTGTGCTTTTACTATAAAGTTTCTTGTAAAATTTGACTTCTTCTTGTAGTGTATTTTTAACCCCTACCACCATTTCATTGTTTACTTTTAGTTTGTATACAGTTTTCTTCTCTGCGTATTTTTTTCAAGACTTGCAAAATATTTGGTATTTTTTTCATTATTTTCACATGCATTGCTTTCGATCTTAACATATTTCCATTTATATGTCTAGTTCGGATTTTATCAAGGAATTGTTTCTTTTGTATTAGTGCTTGCGTTAGGTTATCAATAGCGTCAGGGATGTTATTATTTAGTTGTGATATAGTTGTGATTTAGTTGTGATTCAATACATTCTATTTCATTTGTTAACTTTTCCTCCTCTGTTTTAAGTAACTGTTTTTTTTATATGAAGCGTATTTACCGAATATATTGGTGCTGGTATAGGTGCCGCTAATGCCCAAAAAATGAAAAGCCCTTCATTTTGCTGTTGAGATAAAGCTAATCTAAGTGGAATGTTACCGTTTGATTTCGTAAGGGAGTTACGTAGTCCCTTTGTGAGATATGGAGCAGCATTTGTCACAATGTATGTTTTGTTTTTGTTTTATTGATAAGTTTCCTCAAGTGAATGCATACTTTGATAAGATTTAACTTTTGCGTTTTATATTTATTAAGGATTGTTGGGATAAGAGTGAGGTTTATGCACAAACATTTGTATAAACCCCCAGTAAATTTAGATTTTACTGACAGTTCCAAGGCGGTACCCAACAATTCTTGATAAACATACCTAGTTTTTTATATATAGTATGTATGCACTGTGCTTTTTGTGGAGTTTTTTTGCTGTTCTTTTATGTTTCTTGTTTGTGATTTTATGTTCTATGTCCTTGGCGTTTACCCAGTGTCATTAAACCGGGTTTATGTTTAAATTTTTGCTAATAAGCGTCTTTCTGCAGCTTTTTGCATAAATATTGATCAATAGTAACATTGTCTACCATACCTGAATTATATATTTTACCATTTCCAGAACTTGCTAAACTACTAAATATACCCGTGAAAGTGGAGCTAATATTTTCAGAGCAAACTTTGCTTCCATTTGATGCATCCAAATTCCAAGTCTCCCATAGTAACATTTCCTTTTGATTTGTAGATGTTATTCATTTTGGTGCCGTTAACGTAAGTGAAATGTTTCCGGCCAAGTTTAATCTAAGAGTTATTGGATTTTTTGTGTTATATTCTTTTGTCAAAGATTGCTTTTGGTCACCCGTTAAATGTGTTGAATTCGTTTTTAGTTATTATCTTATCTTTTTTAAAACGACAGGTTCGTTTCGAACTGTATCATTGCTAACCTTTTCTTCGTATAGGATTAGTTCCAATACCTTAAATATGATAACTTAACATCACTAGAATATATTATAGTAAGAAACATCTGAAAAATACATATCCTAAACAAAATGGATATTTTACAGCTCTAGGTGACTGTAATGCGTGAACGCTTGTGTATGAAATTACCCGAGAAGGAGAACACATACTATGTCAACTATCAAATTATTGTTTGAAAAGTGTTAAGTATGTGAGTAAAATCACACAACTCGATGAAAAAAAGCATAACTTTAATAGAAAAATCGGTGTCAGAACTACATTGGACTTTATTGGAGCAATAAAACGGTTAAAACAATAACAAACAGAATAAACATGACAACATAATTATTTTAAAAACATTGAAGTATGCAGTCTAACCAGATATAAAAGTTAAAATCAACTGTAAAATAACTTATCAATCAGCCTTGCAAATCTTTCTAAATAAATGAATTGAGCCTGAGTAACTGTTTTTACTTATCCAAAACACACTTGATAACCAGAAATTTGATATGGTTCACCGCAAACCCTTCTGTAACATGAAACTGTAAGAATTACATTCCATATCAAAGAAAGTGATCTTGAAAAGTATTTTTGATAACGATCAATTAAATTTGTTTTATAGGTGATGCTTCTGTAACATGAAACTATGTAAGGTACATTCAATAACAAAGAAAGAGATACTGCAAGGTACTCTTGATAACGACCTTTGGAAGTATGAAGTCTAACCAGTTTTTAAAGTTATAATCAACAGTAACAGCTTATCAATCAGAATTAAAAATCTCTGTAAATGAATGAATTGAGCCTTAGTAACTGTTTTAACTTATCTAAAGAAAGTGATCTTGCAAAGTTCTCTTGATAACGATCAATTAATATCTTTCATCGATTACTCTTCTGTAACATGAAAGAAAGTGGTATCCATCCAATATCAAGGAATATTAATATCACTGGCTTAACTTCACGTGTCATTCCAATATGTATACTCGAAATTTAATTGTATACGTGTGAATGTTATGTACTTGCATCTTGTCATGATGTAACGTGTTTGTTGTATATTTATGAACTGCTAGGTTTGCTCTACATATCATTATGGAGGAAATAAATGTGTAATTACGGTCTGTGTAATTCTGACAGACGATAAAAAGATCAATTGGTAGGTGGGGTTAAATGTATTCCATTCTCAAAACCACAACAAAAATTTAAGAAACAAGGCCTGCAGTCGCTTTCATAAACATAAGAGTGCAGTTCTTTTTATAAACGTTCCATAACAGCAGATGTTTGATATTTAATTCTAAAATGCTCAAGGTCGTAAGAAACCAATCGCAAGCCAGCTGCGTCCTGTATTTTACTTCCAAATATAGTAGTGTGTAAACTCTGTGCATATTTTGAGTCATAGATATATATTATGACGTATACAATAGTATTGTACAAGTTTGTGTATATATTAAATAGCAGCATCTAGTGCAGCAGAACAGCTTTTTTAATTTAAATAGGGTAAAACACTTCCAAGTTGCATAACGACAAATGTTTGCCTTTCACTCCCTGTACGTCACCCTTGATCTTATAAATAAACTTTAACTAAACATCCGCAAAAATCCTTCATTTTTTATATGAAAAACTACAGAAACAAGCTCAGTACTCAAAAGTTAATACATAAACTCAGTTTAATGGCACAGGGTAAACGCCAAAGACATAGAACAGAAAACAAATCATAAACATGAAAGACAGCGCTTTCGTTAATACTATATACATATGTACATCGGTGTTGTAGATGGCCCTACACATTCCCTTTAGTATGTGAATTTAACTAAGTTCACACGTGATGATTGTTTTTGACGTATACACAAAATTCATCCACTTTCTCGACATTCTTTGACTTCGTGTAACACATCATGTTATTCAATAAATGCCATGTAATTTAATGGTTTTACACACCATTAGTTGCAAATGTTCTTACTACACACGTTTTACCATTTGTATTCTTAACCAATCAACGAAAACATTCGTTTTGACCTATTAAAGGCAAATATCCGATTATATGTCATATTTCCACTTATCTTTATGTGGAAACTTAACATATAATGCACCTGTGGACTTGATATGATATTCACCAAGACACGAAATAATTTGACATTAAGATTTGTTTTGACTGTTTGTTGTCATGGTATACCAAATATTAAGGTCCGGTTAAGATTTCAAGATCTACTAAAAACATATGGCAGTAGTAGATAATAAATGACCACTATTACTAACTCTCTATTTGTTTAGTATTTAATTATCCTCCAGTGATATTAAACAGTTTATTTAAAGTAAATTATTGGCTTGTGTAAATTTAGTTGCATCAATTTCGAAAAATGTCATCTCGTCAAGTACCATTTTTGCTTTATGTGTCATTTTTGTGGTTTTGAAAGCTACACTCTCACAGATTGAAGGTTTTGACAACTTTTTTACGTTTTGTCTAGGAACGAGCCAATTTTTGCGAAAATCCATGGAAACTAGTTATATAAGACTGCTGACAATTGTTTTTATATTTAGCTTAAAAGAATATGTTTTATGCATTTTTCTTAAACCGTTAATTTTCGAACGGAAACATGAACATCAAGCATCTGATTTTTGTCAGCAGTCTTATGACACTGGTTTGCAGAAATTTACGCAAAAATTGGCTTATTCCAAGACAAACCATAAAAAAGTTGTCAACACGGTAAATCTGTGAAAGTGCAGCTTTAAATTGATTACGAATACAATAGTTTACAAATATTTTAACAATGATAACCTAAAAGCCCGTGACTAGAAAAATCATGCTTCCATCGTCATACATGTTCCAAAAGCATTTAAACAAATATAAACATCGTCAGTGAATCAAGCGGATTATGTTGTAAAAACATTTGCTAAAAGTATCAAATTACATGTAATTCAAGCTCTTTCATTTATTTTGAATCAATGCCATTTAATTGTTATCAAAAGTACTTTACAAGATTCCTTTCTTCGATGATGAGTGTACACGATATATTTTCAAGTTATAATAGAGTTGGCGTTGAAACAAAATTAATTTCTTGTTATCAAGTGTGTTTTGGATGAGAAAGAACGAAGTTGCTCGGGCTCAATTCATTAATATTCAGAATATGTATGAAACCCTGCTAGCTTAGTTAGTTTAACAAAGAACTGGTCTATTTACTTTCGATGTTTATTCATGTGACATTCACAAAAATACTACTAGTTCGACTGTCTTAGCAATGCTCGCTCGTCTGTTCTCTCAACGCTCTATACGCATAAATGTCATCTCGTCAAATATCATTATGGCTTTATGTGTCATTATTTGTGGTATTTAAATTGATTACGAATACAAAATGTTACAAATATTTGAATAATGAGAACCTTAAAAGCCCGTTACTTATGAGAATTCATGCTTCCATCGTCATACATGTTCCAAAAGCATTTTTACAAATATAAACATCGTGAGTGAATCAAGCTGATTATATTGTAAAAACATTTGCTAAAAGTATCAAATTACACGTAATTCAATCTCTTTCTTCTGGTTTCTGTTTTTTATTGGCCAAATGTTCATTCATGCAAACAATAAATAACATATAAATGACATATATATGTATATCATTTAATACAAACCGATATACCAAATAATATCAATGTGAACAAATAAATATTGATCTAGCTCTTTGTTTGAAAACTCCTTTTAGTATTTGGGACTTATTTTCTAAAAAACAAAATCAAAAATATATAAAAGGTAGAAAATGGGAAAGATGGTGTGTATTTGATGTTTAGGAATAGTGTTCCTAACATAAATGTTAAATTTAAAAATGAAAAAAAAACAAACTACTAGCTTTAAAAAACAAGGATCTTATTAAGTACAGTACTTTGGTGGTTATTTCATTCAAATGCGCTTTACAATACTACTATACACTAGAGCTGTTTTACGAAGGTAATAAGTGTTCTAATTGTTGTCGTCGTCTATTATAGGTGTTAATTTTCTTCTTCATTTTTGTTGCTATTGTTTTCTCTATTTTAGTCGTTTTCTAAGATATTTGACAAACATGGCACATGTTGGTATCTTTCCATCACATTTTGATTTAATAATGAAATTGTTTCTTAAAAGTATCATAAAATTTATTTGATAACAATTTTTTTCTTTGATTGGCATTTAATCACAACAGTTTATGTTTTTTTGTGACAGTTTCCTAAAGCTCACTTCATTGAAAGAATTTGTTATGAATGTTCTAAATTCACCCCAAAACGTCTGCAAAATATGACATTCCCCAAACATTTAGATGTTTGAGTCGATGTTCATTACACAAATATCACATAACCTTGATGCAACAATATTGTACGTGTAAAGCTTGTCATTGTTTACAAGGATGTTCATTATGTATTTATATTGGAATTCCCGAAGTTTCGTATCTATTGTAAGTAGAGCGCCTGTGTGTACACATTTTTCCGTTGTATAGAGTTTAGATTAAATTGAGATTCCCAATTTTCTTCTCGAGTTTTATTTTCAGGTTTAAGTTGTATAATAAGATGCTTGTATACTCTTTTGCTATTTTTTTTTGTATTTTCCTCCATTTTACCTGCAAGTTGGTGTGTTATATGATATGCCTCCAATTTTCAGCCGGGTTTTCCAGTCATCAGGAATATTGCTGATTAAAGCATGATATTTTAAAAAATCATGTGTTTTCTGTAGTCATAGGAATGTTCGACATATTTTACACCCCTATTATGCCATTCTTTGGAAAAAAAAGTTTTATTATTAGGGACTTTTATTTTGCTGTTGTTCCATATAATTTATTTTTGCTACGATCGCAGTATCCGTCTTATATGTAAGCGATGCCTATGATTGTATAACTTTTAGAAGAAAAACATATTTTAATTGAAGATTTTGAATGCTTTTCGAATCCAAACAACTTTTAAAAATTAGATCTTCTCCAAACTGTTTGGTCATTTGCATATATACTTTGACCCATATAGATTGTTTGTTTAACATGATTCTTTTTACCCAGCTTGCTTTAATTGCCTTGACAAAAATAGATATGTTGAGCATTTTGAAACCACCATTTCCATATTCTTGAATGATTTGATTTCTTGATATTTTATCGGGTTTTCCATTCCATAAGAATTTGTACATTTTGTTTTGTATCATTTTTTAACATGTTTCAGATGGTGTTTCCAAAACAGTTAGTAGGAATAGAAGTTTTGGGAACGCAAACGTTTTTTATTACAGCGATTTTGCCAAATTAAAAAATATTCCATTTTTTAAGATATGCCTCAAATTCTAAAATCTTATCAGTGGAATTTACTTATTCCATCTCAACTATGCCGTTGGTAAATGTTATGCCTAGCGCAGATGTTTGGGTGATTTGCCAGTTATATTTCTTACAAAACGGTATGTCAGCGTATTTAAGTGGACCTAATCGTAAAACTGCACGTTTAGCTTTATTTAATGTTAACCCAGAATTTTTTCTATAATCGTTTAGACTAATCATACGTTCTTCGAAAGATTGTTGTGTTCCATCCATATGGAAACTGGCATCATCAGCAAATAAGGTTTGTTTCAGTTCTGTATTATGTACATTTATACCTTTAATATTTTTGTTTGTATTGATTTCGACAGCAAGCGCTTCTATACAAATAAAGAAAAAGTACGGAGATAGGGAGCATCCTTGGCGTACACCATTTTTAATGTTGAAAAAAGTTAGAAAGATAACCGTTGTTGGTAACACAAGCCATTTCATTTTTATAAAATAATCGAACACATTTAATTATATTTTCAATGAAATTAAATTAAAGACGTTCCAACATAATTTTTGTGATCTAACCTGTCGAATGCTTTGTTAAAGTCTGAAAAAAAAAATGGCCATTTATATCATTTTCATTAAAAGCTTCTTGTAAAATACGAACATTTTCTCCAATATATCTGCCTTTGATAAATCCTGTTTGTTCAGTACCAATTATATTATTTAGCAGGGGTTTTATCCTATAAGCAAATGCTTTTGAAGCTATTTTATAGTCAATGTTTAATAAGGAAATTTGTCTCCAGGTATTGATGTTACTTTGACCTGGTCTTTATTTTGGAAGAAGTGTTATGACGCTTTGTTTTTGTAGCTGAGTGAGATTGTCGTTGTCAATTGAAAAATTGAGTGAGTCTTTTAGATATGTTATTATTTCATTCCAAAACATTTTGTAAAATTCTGCAGTCAAACCGTCCGACCCTGGGCTTTTATCCAGTTTCATATTTTTAATAGCATTATAGCATTTAGTTTCTGATAAATGTTCGGGGTCCATGTTTTCTTCAGTAATAGTGTTTGTAATGTTTGTCAGAAATCGTGAATTAATAGATTCTTCTATATTTTCGTCCTGTCTGTATAAAGATTCATAATACGACTTAACATATATTTTATGTTTATCAGTTTCAATGTTTTCATCAATATTTAATAGTGTGATTGTTTCATGCTGTGCACGTTTTTTTTCTAAATTAGCAAAACAATTTAGATCCAAGTAAGAGAAGAGTCACCGATGAAACAGATTTAATTAATCGTTATCAAGAGTACTTGACAAGATCCCTTTCTTCGATAATGAGTGTACGCCATATAGTTTCAAGTTACAGCAGGGTTGGCGGTTAAACATAAAATATTTATTTTCATAAAGTGTGTTTTGGATGAAAAAGAACGAAGTTGCTCGGGCTCAATTCATTAATTACAAAGTATGTATAAAACTGATTTATTATTTTTTAAAGCTGATTATAGCCTTTAAAAATGATAAGAGTTTATACTTCAATGCCGTCTAAATGTTTCAGTTGACATTAATATTCTGTTAGTGATTGTATTCACCATTTTTATTGCTGCAACAAAAGCTAGTGTGGTTCTGTCACAGATTGCTGTGGTATTTTTCATGGTTTAAATTCCCAACTTTGTTAACTTTTGGTCCTAACTTAGGTACGACAACTATTACTTTTTTTCATTGAGTTGCGTGATTTTACCCACATACTTAACACTTTTCGAATAACAATTTGATAGTTGAGAGATTTTGTGTTCCCAATTCATTTTATAAACAAGAGTTAACGCATTAGCGTAACCTTGAGCTGTAAACTATCCATTTTTTTAAGGATTTTTTTAGATGTCCTTCTTTATTATTCATATATATTTATATAATCGAAAATGATGCTCATTTTGATGAAAATTTTCGATGTAACCGATGTAACCGATTGTAACTAATGTTACCGCGTAACCCGATAGAAAAAAACACTTTTCCAAAATCTTTGCTGTAACTCATTGTAACTAATATAACCGCATAACTCTAATCAGATGTCGACCTAAAAACTCGATTTTAAGTGTTGAACTTTGATTTTGTTTTCATTGTATATAAATAACATTTATGGTACATAAAAGTATTTATGTAGCTTGCTAGGCCATTTCATTATTGGTTTGGCAATTTTACCGTTTCGTGGTACCGACAAGCGTTTATGTGCGTCGAGGTCTCACTGCCAGACTTCACCTGGCCTGATGACCAATCAGCTGGTAGGATGGATACCACGTGACGTTAACAAACAAATGTAATCTCTATCGCCATTATCCTTTGTCTTTAGCGAACAAGCTTTGCGTGAAACGCTTAAAAAATCAATAACCACCTCTTCCACATCCTCCTCCACACCAACTATACAATACATTGTGTCTAGTCCAACTTGTATCATTATATAAACTTTTGTATCAACCATATGATCTCTCTATCAACTTTGTATATTTTGTTTACATTTAACATAAATTGTGTAAAATTGTTTCCAATACTCCACACCCATTTTGCCATTTCAAGACACTTTTGATTATTAAGGGTTTATTTCAAATGTTTGTATGTTTGTATTCATAAATGTGTCATTACTGCCAATTTTGCAGATTTCTATGCTATTTTAGTGGCGGTTTTGGCCGCCAGATAAGTCATCAACATTTATCTTGTTTATACAAATGATGTATATTATTGTTACGGCATTAAATAAATACCCATATACAAACTTATCCTGGTCGTTTGTTGATTACTTACTAGCTGGGGATATGAGAGTCATAGCCAAGCCTGGTATAATACATAATATGTTCTGTTTATTTGCCTGTAACACTTGTAACTATAACGTGAGAAGGGTTACAAATTCGAAGCTCTCATTTTATGGGCCAATTTCTGGCTCTAATTGAATTTACATCGAATACATTAAGACAGCGCCCTTTAAAAGGATTTGCAGTTGGATGTTAACGCATTCTCACGATTGTTACGATACTATATGGTATAAAATGCATCATCAACCACTTCCCATACAAGCTGCACCGTATGTGATATATATTATCTAAATCAATTTTTCACCATATATAAATTAAAGCGCTGAAAGCTTTGAAAAACCTTTGAAAAATAAACAATTACGTAACTCAGAGAAGCCATTTTATCCATATAAGTCTGGTCAGATGTCGACCTAAAAACTAGATTTTTTAGATAAATCTTTGATTTGTTTTCGATGTAACCGGTTATAACCAATTGAACCGCGTAACCCGATATTTCTGATAGAAAAAACATTTTTCGAACTTTTAAAAAACTTTCCTATAACTCATTGTAACCATATGACTAAGATCAGATGTCAATCTCAAAACTATTTCTTTGATGAAAATTTTCGATGTAACCTGTTGTAACCAATGTAACCGCGTAACCCAATATTTGAGATAGAAAAAAAAAATTGCAAACTTTTCGAAAGCTTTGCTGTAACTCATTTTAACAAATGTAATTGCATAACTCTGATCAGATGTCGACCTGAAAACTTGTTTTTGATGAAATTGTTCGATGTAACCGATGTAACCGATTGTAACCAACGTAACAGCGTAACCCTATATTTGAGATAAAAAAAAACCAAAACATTTTTGCAAACTTTTCAAAAATGTTGCTGTAACTCATTTTAAATATTGTTACCACATATCTCTGATCATATGTTGACCTGAACACTTGTTGTTTGTTGAAAATTTTCGATATAACCGATGTAACCGGTTTTAACCAATGTAACCGCGTAACCCGAAATTTGAGATAGAAAAAAACACTTTTTCAAACTTTTCAAAAACTTTGCTGTAACTCATTGTAACAATTGTAACCGCATAACTCTGATAAGATGACGACATGTCAACTCGATTTTTGATGTTGAACATGAAAATTTTCGATGTAACCGATGTAACCAGTTGTACCCAATGTAACCGCGTAACCCGATATATGACATTGAAAAAATCACTTTTTCAAATGTTTCAAAAGCTTTGCTGTAACTCAATGTAACTAATGTAACCGCAGAATACTGATCAGATGTCCACCTGAAAACTCGTTTTTTGATGAAAATTTTCGATGTAAACGATGTAACCAGTTGTAACCAATGTAACCGCGTAACCCGATATTTGAGATAAAAAATACTTTCTCAAACTTTTCAAAAACTTTGCTGTAAATCATAATGTAACTGCATAACTCTGATCAGATGTCGACCTGAAAACTCGTTTTTTGATGAATTTTGAAGTAACGGATGTAACCGGTTGTAACCATTGTAACCGCATAACCCGATATTTGACATGTAACCGGTTGTACCCAATGTTACTGCGTAACCTGATATTTGAGATAGAAAAAACACATTTGCAAACTTTTCAAAATCTTTGCTGTAACTCATTTTAACAAATATAATCGCATAACCCTGATCTGATTTCGACCCGAAAACTTGTTTTTGATGAAATTTTTCGATGTAACCGATGTAACCGATTGTAACCAATGTAATAGCGTAACCCGATATTAGAGATAGAAAAAAAAACACTTTTGCAAACTTTTCAAAATTTTAGCTGTAACTCATTGTAACTAATGTAACCGCATAACTCTTATCGACCTAAAAACATTAGTATTACTGAACTTATGATAATAAATATATATGTATTTAATGATGATTTACTTCCATCAACTTCCATTATAATCGATTATGATGGGTTATAACCAATAATCACCATCATGAAGCTCCTACGAGCTTGAAAATAACACACAGTGAACATGATCATTAGGTACCTTTAAATATCATTTTTCACTATTTACTGTTATCATACCGACATATCTGAACTTTCACTTTGAAATCATTCAAATTCATAGAAACTATTACAAATGTTACTCTGTATACAAAACTTTTATTTCAAATACTAAACTAGTAATTCCAAACAAACTCAAATTTGTATCCAACGTTCATAACGGTCCATTTCTCTGCAGCCATATTACATGTTAATATAGGAATATTCCACCTACTTTTCATTTCCATTCCAAGAACTTTGCCTAATCAGGCGGGGGATATCAATTCAACGAATTTGCTTGTTAGGTAATGTTTTCGAGAAGCAGACTTCAAATATATTGATATAAATATGTTATATGTCATTCGATATGGCTAATTGTGTTGTAGTTCAGGTTTATTTGACGCATGTTTTTATCAAGAAATATGTAGTAATGAATTATTTATGTCGTAAGTGAAACAGCTGTTGAAAAAAATTCATCAAGGATTGGCATGGTATAATTATTGCATCGAGTAGAGCTATATTTTATATCAATCATACCTCCGAAATTGAATGCTGCAAAGTCTATGTCTAAATCGCGACTATCCTCACACTGATTAAGCATTAAACAGGTAGATGGAATAGATCACTATCAAAACCCTTGAATGAATGTAGATGTGTATATATTACAATATATTTTGTTCCATTCGAAATGTTCATCCATTTCTCAGACAAACTAAATGATGTTCCAGGTACAACACTATATTCGACAACCAAAACGTTTCTGGTACCCTACATAAATAAGAACAAACCTTCAACCACCATTGACCTAATCTGTCCACATCCTCCACTCAAATCGTTTTCCCTTTCTCATTCGCCGTATTTGTTTTCCATATATTCGCTTCCTCTTCCTTACCAATTTTTGGCCTCATATCCCCATCTTTATTCTTCATATTTCATTTTGATAATATTCGATAAAACAAAACAGCATTAAAATCAGCTTAACAGAATAACAGAAGCGAGACATAGTATAAGCTTTATCCTCTATTCTGTATATTTATTGTTTTGTGCAAATATCAAATGTCTTCATTTCGCGTGCAAATAAGTAATTTTTATGCTCAAAATGTATACACAATGTGAATGAAATATTTGAAAATTAATTTACCATAATTATAAACTCTGTGTGATTTCAATAGGCAAGACTCGTCTTTTTGTAATATCCTGTGCAGTAAAACATACGGCAGCTGTTTTCCGAATACATATATTTTATGTGTATGTTGTAAGTTGTATAAGTTTAAACAGAACTGACACTTCTAGTTATTTCTACACATGCAATGTTACTATTTTGTTTTATTTTTAAAGACATATTATTTACTGACATATTCAATTCCAGTTGTCGACCATGTTCCTATCATCAATGCTAATTTAGAATCATCAAACGAATAAACAATAATGCTATTGATGTATTTGATATCGATTTATTAACATTTTGTTCAAATTCTACTAAATGGTGTAATTATTTTTTATGTCAACAAGAATTATATAATTCATGTATGTTTGACTTTCAATCTTTTAGTTTAATTAGACTTTTGTCTTTGGTTTGGGTTAGAAGCCACCGTTTTCACTTTGAAATATTGTTTCGGTTAGATGGCATTAGTTGACTCGTTGAGGCCAAAGAGCAGACGATCCCGTTGTATAGTTCATTTATGGCAAGTTTTCTTACCGGTTACCTACCGTCATATAATGTAAGGACATTCCAAACAACATTAATGAGAAACCGACCCCTACAAAAGCAGGTCACTTTTCGCACCTGCAAGAGATTGCCGCCAGCATTCCCGAGCTAGACGGTTATGCTGATATATCTTTGTTGATATGTAGAGATTGGTTGGAGGTACATCATGTACTTGACCAAAAGGTTTTGCGTTTCAGGGAAGAAGCTTAAGCAGTCACACGTCACATCGAGAGGATGTTTTACCGCTTCATGGTCGATGAGAGAGAATATTTAAAGATCTTTTAGTATAAGGTTAACAGTCCTGTAAATGAGATGATTGAATACAGGATATGGGTTCATGTGTTAGGCAATAAGCCATCACCATCAGTAGGTCTTATGATGTTAAGAGTTTTGTCTCTTACAATTTATTGTAGATGACGGACAGAAGTCAATACCTACTCAGGCTGATGCCATAGACCTTTGGTTCAGAACTAGAGATGACGTCATGAAAAATGGCAAATTCCGCCTTCACAAGATAGCTTCTAACAGCGCAGCGGCCATGAGTAGTTTCCTCGTTGATGACTTAGCAAAGAACCAAAAGGCAGGTTGACTTTCTAGTAGATCAATACAAACAATTTATTGAATATTTCTGCCCAACTAGCTGCTGCATTAATTATTTTACCATGTGATTTTGTCTTACGCTTTCTTTCTTTAAATAAAGAAAAAAATATCAATATTAATACATTTTGATATATTACCTACATTTAAAATGTTATCATTGAGTCTAAGCGGATATGGAGTTTGCAAACGGTTAATCCAGTCAAGTTCTGCGAGGCATCTTGCTTTGCATTTATAGGAATTACTTTCTGTATCTTTAAATTATATATATTCTATTGGATAAATGGTTATTGTTTCCAAACTATGTCCGGCCTTATACAAATGTTAATATAAAAAAAGGTCAAGTGGTTATTATTCTTTTTGATTTATATATATGTTCTCTAAAGTGGGCTTTCAATGGCCTCCCTTTGTAAGCCATTTGAATCGAACTATATTAAAATAAAGTCTTTATTTTATGTCTAGATCAAGACCAGAAGTTAAAACGTATGTTTTAATTTAAATTTTAGCTAAGTTACGGAGCTTATTTCTGTAGTTTTTCATATAAAAATCTGATACATAGCTCATTAACCTTTACATTACGAGTATAAATTTACGTAGGTCTCAATCGAAGAGGAAACAAATCGATAAACATTATAATAAGATTTATATGAAAAACTACAAAAACAAGCTCAGTAGCCAAATTTAACCATAAACCCCGTTTAATGGCACAGGGCAAACGCCAAAGACATAGAACTCAAAAACAAAAAAATACCAACAAGAAACATGAAACAACAGCACGAAACTCCACAATAAACACAGTGTCGAAGTCGACATAAGGCGATACATGTCACAAAATCAGATATGTGCCTCATCTAGGTCACTTCAAATGGTAGCACTGGTTCAATAGCTTAAATTGGTAATCAAATTTTATTAAGCTGCTATATTTCGATCATAGATTAGTGATACATGATATAAGCTATGCAGACACTTCATTTGCCACACATAGTGTGTAAAACCGAAAAATAATGCAGGACGAAACGTATGATTTTTAAAAAAAGAAATGTCACAAAATTGAATGACTTAAGTAACCCCGTATGTACACAGTGTATTTGGCATAGCAAAGAGAATGTGAAAAAAACATCATCAAATTAAAGAATAAACAACAGAAGAATATAATATAGTGAGAAATACGTTTAAACTTTACAAATGCTAAAAGACATAGGATAGTTTACTGGTCTATGTGATGTCCAAGCGTGAATGAATTTATTCGACACAAATAATCTGACAGCTAACAAATATTAAGTTCAAATGTGTGAAGAAATTTAATCGGAGACACAATTAATACAATTGAATGAAGACACATATGTGTAAAATCATGAAACTCTTGAAATAAACTGCTTTTATTGAAAATGTTGAACAATTTGTCAAGGTCAAAAAATATTTCTATGCCAAAATGATAGGTCTTTTAAAATATGACAAACTTAGATCTTTTAAAATATCTCAAATCAAATAATGTCAGAAAATAGCATATTGTTTCGATCAAAGTTAATAAACAAAGAGATGAACAAGCACGTATTGCTTGACAAACAAGAACATTTGGTGACAAAAAAAGGGGTTTTATTACAGCAATGAAAAAAGTGAAAGCAATCACAAACAGTATATATCTGTCAAGAGAATAATATTGCAGGCATTGAAGTATAAAGTGTAGCAATATTTAAAAGTTATTATCCATTTTAAGTACTCGTTAATCAGTCAGATACGTCTTCTGCAAATAAATGAATAAAGCCCGAGCAACAGGTATAATTAATCCACATTACCCTCATATATTTCATCGGTCACCCTTCTGTAACTTTAAACTATATGGCGTACATTCAGTATCAAAGAAAGAGTTCTTTCTAATGATAAAGATCATTTAATTATTTTTCATCGGTGACCCTTCTGTAACTTGAAACTATATGGTATACTTTCTATATCGAAGAAAGAGCTTGAATAACGTGAAATTTGATACCTTAAGAAAATGTTTAAAAAGCATAACTCAAAATATAATCGGTGTCAGAACAACAGTGGCCTTTTTTGGAGCAATAAAATGGTTAAAACCATCACCAACATAATAAATATGTCAACATAATTATGAAGTCTAACCAGTTGTAAAAGTTATAATCAACTGTAAACACTTATCAATCAGCCTTGCAAATCTTTCTAAATGAATTAATTGAGCCTGATTAACTGTTCTAACTGATCCAAAACACACTTGATAACCAGAAATTAGATATTGTTCACCGCAAACTCTTCTGTAACGTGAAACTATATAGAAGACATTCAATATCAAAGAAAGTGATTTTGCAAAGTTCTCTTGATAACGATCAATTAAATATTTTTCATCGGTGACTCTTCTGTAACATGAAACTATAAAAGGTACATTCAATAACAAAGAAAGAGATCTTGCAAGGTACTCTCAATATCGACCTGTGGAAGTATATGTTTCATCGGTGACTCTTTTGTAACATGAAACTATAAAAGGTACATTTAATAACAAAGAAAGATATCTTACAAAGTAATCTTAATATCGACCTATCAAATATAAGCCGCGTCGCACGATTTTGGGCCTTCGGGCATACATTTGCCATTACAATGTTTTAAGGTATTTGAATGAAATGCTATTTCAGGAAGTTATTCAGAAAAATTCATGATGATAACACTTTAATATCGTAAGATACGTGATTACTAGTGGGACCATGTATTGCGCATTTTGAATTCTAAATTTGACTTCATTCAAATGACGCCGTTACGAAAGCACATTATTCAAATGACGTGCAAAATAACGTATCAATATTATAAATAGCTTATAATTTCAAATATTTTTAAGGAACATAAATTAAGATAAAAATGCTGAATCATTTTTGTATTTTTAATGTATTTGGCTGTTTTAAACACAGACTATTAATCCAGTCAGAATATATCGGTACGAAATCCATGGTTGCTATGGAAACATGAGTTTACCCATGGTCATAAATTTACGAGAAAATGATGCACCAATAACAAAACTTAGAAAGAAAGAAGTTTGGAAGAAACTGATTTACATAGAAAAAACCCCATTATTTTGGCATTTTTTATTAATGATTATTTCATTTGTAATAATTATGTCCGAAGTCCCCATATCGCACGATGCGGCTCAATTTATTATGTTTTATCGGTGACTCTTCTGTAACATGAAACTAAGTGGTATCCATTAAATATCAAAGAAAGAGCTTGAAATACGTGAAATTTGATTATGTGAATAAAATCGTTTAATGTCCCGATATTTGATAGTTTTGGTATTTTTATGCAAACACATTAACCCTAAACTTAACCCAAGTCTTAACCCAGCACACATTTGGTTATATTTTGATTTAACGTCCAGAATACACTTCATCTCGTACATTTGAATCATACTCCATACCAATGCTTACAGAATAGATGCAAACAGAACAGAACAGTTCATCGTTGTTATTAATTGTGTTTTGGGTGAGCCCAACCAAAAATCATTCATATATAGAAGATGAATTTAACTGGTCGTTTATACTTAGTTTATTTTAACGTTTATAAGAGTAACTCTTCATACTTTAATGTCCTCTTAGAAGATGAATTTAATTGGTCGTTTATACTTAGTTTATTTTAACGTTTATAAGAGTAACTCTTCATACTTTAAGGTCCTCAACTAGATAATTGTTACAAATTCATTATATTTGTTATTGTTTTCACATTATTAGTTGCTGCAATAAAAAAAAACATTGCTGTTTCGTCACCGAATATTGTCGTATTACAAGAAATACATGCCAAATAAACTTATTTAACAAATGTTGACTTTTTGTTTAAACATACATATGACATCTGAGTTGTTGACAGAATTCGATATGTTTCTGATGTTCTAAAATACCTTTTTTCCACATATTATGTGCTGATATTTCCTTTTCTGTAGAAACCCTTTGCAAACTATAAGGTTCTGCAAAACCGTTTGAGTTTTGCATGCGGTATGTCACTAATCAACTTAATTCAACTTGTTTGTGATTGCGTTTCACAATTTTCGAGCTGCAATTAATACCTCTTTGTTGGTTTTTACACACGATGAATTAGCTAAGTACACAAGATTCCACTTTATATCTTCCCTTAGACATGACTACTTATGTGAAAAACTACAGGAACATGCGCAGTAGCAAAAAGTTTAAACATAAACCCGGTTTAATGGCACTCGGTAAACGCCAAAGACATAGAACACAAACACAAAAAGTCACAAACAAGAAACATGAGAGAACAGCACAAAACTCCACAAAGACACAGAGCATACATACTATATATATATATATATATATATATATATATATATATATATATATATATATATAAAACTACGTATGTTTATCAAGGATGAAAACAGGGAAAGCAAAAGGATATTGACCATTAGTCATCGAATGATGTGATGTTACACACTCTATGTGAAATATTAAACTTCCTACTTACGTATAAAGTCCTTTGCCTTTCGAACATTTTTTGTGATATGTTAACACATTTTAGACGCTTCATTAAAGATTTTTGTAGTTGACTGTTTAGATGTGACATAATATTTTCCTAAAACACGATCACTAACCCATTTTCTATGGTTTCCCTACAATTGTTGAGATTATTTTAAATATATTTCGCACTGAAATACAGAATGTGTTAGGTTGTTACGTGTGTGGTTTTACGCACTGTCTGCCGAATTAAATTATTTCACGTGTGAACAAATTTCGTCCTTATTCAGATACGATAAAAATCAAATAGTGTATTATTTTATTTTTTTGTGATTTTTCACATTTTCAACGTTAGAATAAAATGCTTCTTTTCATCGAAATTATTTCTTTAAATGCAATGCATTGCAAATAACGTTTATAACACGGTCTGCTTAATTATGACAGACGATATACAGCTTGATTGGTAGGTGGGGTTGAATGTATTCAATTCCTGTACCCAAAAATAAAATCTAAGAAACAAGGCCTGCGGCCGCTTTCATAAACAATAGACTGTTCAGAACAAGACGGAACAAGGGTGCAAGTATTTTTATAAACGTTCAATCTCTGCAGATGTTTGATATCTAATTCTGAAGGTTGAGTAATGTTACGGTATTACCGAATAGTTTGAGCTCCAATCTTTGTTGATATGCCATCGCCTTGTATAGGTTTGGAAACTTAACTTATAAAGCACGTAATGACTTACAATCTTGACCAAGACACGAAAGAATTTGATATTAAGATTTATTTTGACTGTTTGTTGTCATTGTATACGAAATATTTAAACCTGGTTAAGATTGAATTGCCTACTTGGACCTGTAGCTATTGTTGCTTCATTTAAAACATTTATGTCAATCTAACATATGTAAATCAATATAACTAGTTTTGTTCAAAATATACAGCATTCCAAATACAATAAAGACACATCTATCATCACATAATTATTAAACGTACAATGACTTTCAACTCATATAAATCAAAATAGTAGGAAAAAGTATAGTGTATACTTACTCATGTTTTACCGTTTGTGCGCATTTTGTCAAATACTGAGACAAATTATAATCTTTTTTGAAAATGCCAAAAAGTACAACTATTATGGAATGAACTAAAACAATACTAAAAATTGTTATATTAACTCACACGGACTAGCACTATTTTTTTCTGAACAGACAGTAACAAAAAACTCAGTTTAATTAGTTACCTTGTTGCCTTATTTATGACATTTTTTTTTCTTATCAAACTTGATCATCCCTGCCCAGCTTCAGCACGACCTTAAGCTTCGTTCATTTCATCTCTCGAGGCATACTGCGTTTTCCCCTATTTTAACTCTCTATTTCTATAGTATTTAATTATCCTCCGATTATTACAATCATTTATTTAAAATAAATTCTTGGGTTGTGTAACTGTATTTGCATCACTTACTAAAACTGTCTTCTCGTCAATTACCATTATGTTATTATTTGCTGTATCTAAATTGACTACGAATACAATGTTTTACAAATATTTGATTAACGAGAAAATTAAAAGCCCGTAACTTATGAAAATTCATGCTTTCATCGTCATACATGTTCCTAAAGCATTTAAACAAATATTAAAATCGTGAGTGAATAAAGCTGATTATATTGTATAAACATTTGCTATAGGTATCAAATTACAAGCAATTCAAGCTCTTTCTTTGATATTGAATTTATGCCACTTAGATTCAAGTTACAGATGGGCACCGATGAAACAGATTTAATCGTTATCAAGAGTACTTGATAAGATCCCTTTCTTCGATAATAAGTGTACGCCATATAGTTTCAAGTTACATTAGGGAAGGCGGTGAAACATAATTTATTTTTGATTATCAAGTGTGTTTTGGATGAAAAACTACGAAATTGCTCGGGCTCAATTTACTAATTTACAGAATATGTATAAAACTGATTGATTCATTTTTAAAGTTATTTATATCTTTTTTAAAAATGGTGAGAGTTTATATTTCAATGTCGTGTAAATGTTTCTGTTGACATAATTATTCTGCTAGTGACTGTATTTAACATTTTAACATCTTTAATGCTGCAATAAAAGCCAGTGTTGTTCTGTCACAGATTGTTGTGGTATTTGTTCAAGCTTTAATTTCCCAACTAATATTAACTGTTTGTCCGACATATATGCAATGTCGTGTCATCTTTCGACCTCTGAGTGATGATGCAGTGCTCGAAATGTTTTCGACGCATTTTTATTTTTTAAATGTAAATAAACTATTTATTTTTCGAATAACAATTTGAGAGTTGAGAGAATATGTGTTCCCAATTCATTTCATACACAAGCGTTTACGCATTATTTTACACATTCACTGTGATATGCCAATTAAAAATATTAAATACGGGATGACTTTGGTTTTTGACCTAAAAACAAAATGATTGCAATAATGACTTATATATCTGAAATGGAATTAAACATAGTGAGATAAACACATCATATGTTATAAACATTTGCTTTCAGGATCACATTTCAAATCATATAAGCTCTGTCTTTAATATTGACTTTACGCCATAAAGGTTCAAGTTACAGAACGGTCGACGATGAAACATTTTGAACCATTCGCAATCAAATGTGTTTTGAATCAATTTAAAAATAAGAATTTGAGAAAATTCAGCAAGAAGCTTTATATTTTTATCCGGTGCAACATATAGTGTACCTTTACAGAATATATACATCGAACTACCAATGAACCGCCAAGGGACAGAAGACGCGAACACAAGCTCATTCTATTTTACATGATAATTATTTTGATGACTCAGAACCACTTGATGTCAATGATACCCTTGCTTGTTGGAGATACAACCACCTATAATCTTCCTAACTCGAGAAATACCCGCTTCATCCAATGTCGATCTCAGCTACAGTCAAACTATTTTCTCCCTTCTACTATCTCTTCTTGAAATGCGCTAGGTGACAAAACTCGATCAGCCCCATTTCAGTTTACAAACCCAATCTGAACAAAACCAACACCACTTTTGCTCAAGTTTATTACGAAAATATATCGAGAGTCGAGTTTTCACAATGTAAGGCGTCGCATGCATTTAACTCGCTTAAGTAGCACTTTTTTCCTAGAAATGGTGGAGATAGTCCATGTTTCAAGTGCGCATAGCCCTTCTTTCCTTTGCCCACTGTACCCAGATTTAAGAGCAAGCTCACTTGACAAGTTCCACATCTCCAGACCAATTTTACTTCAACTTTGTCTCTTTGGCTCAAAAGAGGCAAACGATCTCAACTATCTTCAAATGTGTCCAAATATTTATAAAACAAACAAAATGTTTTTATTCATCATCTACATATGTAGAACATTCCTGACTTCTACCACCTACTCCTTGACATGTCATTTCCGGGGATTTTCACACGCACTCTTCAATCAAATTTATTTCCTATACTGTTACACGCGCATACTCTGCTATCTACTCAAATATATACCATAATACTTTGTATATCTCTATAGAATAGTTTAGTCCATTGTACGATATTGGTGCCAACGTTAAACGTTTTAAGGCTATCGAATATAAAAGAGTGATCAATACTATCAAAAGCTTTTTGAAAGTCGGCAAAGAATAAGAGACCAGGCATATTATTTTTTTCAAGATATTGCATGACCTCAATAATAAGTCGAACATTTTCGCCAATGTATCTACCCTTGATAAAACCCGTTTGCTCAGGGTCAATAATTTTTGGCAAAATTTGTTTTATTCTATTTGATATAGCTATCGTTGCTATTTTGTAGTCAATGTTTAGTAAACTGTTTGTCTCCAGTTTGATAGGTTTTCTAAATCTTTGTCAGGTTTTGGAATTAGGGAAATTATACCCTGGTTTTGGAGCGGTGTCAAATGACCTTTATGAAAGGAACAATTTAAGGAGTTAATTAAGGCATTCTTAATGTCATACCAAAACATTTTATAAAATTCCGTAGTAAGACCATCTGAGCCGGGACTTTTATTATTGTTCATGTTTTTTAATGCATTTCCGCATTCATGTATTGAAAGTAGGCCTTCGCATGAGTTGCTATCAATTTCAGAAAGCTTATTATTAACAGAATTAAGAAATAGGTTCCTCATGTCATCTTCTAGGTCTGTGCTTTTACTATAAAGTTTCTTGTAAAATTTGACTTCTTCTTGTAGTGTATTTTTAACCCCTACCACCATTTCATTGTTTACTTTTAGTTTGTATACAGTTTTCTTCTCTGCGTATTTTTTTCAAGACTTGCAAAATATTTGGTATTTTTTTCATTATTTTCACATGCATTGCTTTCGATCTTAACATATTTCCATTTATATGTCTAGTTCGGATTTTATCAAGGAATTGTTTCTTTTGTATTAGTGCTTGCGTTAGGTTATCAATAGCGTCAGGGATGTTATTATTTAGTTGTGATATAGTTGTGATTTAGTTGTGATTCAATACATTCTATTTCATTTGTTAACTTTTCCTCCTCTGTTTTAAGTAACTGTTTTTTTTATATGAAGCGTATTTACCGAATATATTGGTGCTGGTATAGGTGCCGCTAATGCCCAAAAAATGAAAAGCCCTTCATTTTGCTGTTGAGATAAAGCTAATCTAAGTGGAATGTTACCGTTTGATTTCGTAAGGGAGTTACGTAGTCCCTTTGTGAGATATGGAGCAGCATTTGTCACAATGTATGTTTTGTTTTTGTTTTATTGATAAGTTTCCTCAAGTGAATGCATACTTTGATAAGATTTAACTTTTGCGTTTTATATTTATTAAGGATTGTTGGGATAAGAGTGAGGTTTGTGCACAAACATTTGTATAAACCCCCAGTAAATTTAGATTTTACTGACAGTTCCAAGGCGGTACCCAACAATTCTTGATAAACATACCTAGTTTTTTATATATAGTATGTATGCACTGTGCTTTTTGTGGAGTTTTTTGCTGTTCTTTTATGTTTCTTGTTTGTGATTTTATGTTCTATGTCCTTGGCGTTTACCCAGTGTCATTAAACCGGGTTTATGTTTAAATTTTTGCTAATAAGCGTCTTTCTGCAGCTTTTTGCATAAATATTGATCAATAGTAACATTGTCTACCATACCTGAATTATATATTTTACCATTTCCAGAACTTGCTAAACTACTAAATATACCCGTGAAAGTGGAGCTAATATTTTCAGAGCAAACTTTGCTTCCATTTGATGCATCCAAATTCCAAGTCTCCCATAGTAACATTTCCTTTTGATTTGTAGATGTTATTCATTTTGGTGCCGTTAACGTAAGTGAAATGTTTCCGGCCAAGTTTAATCTAAGAGTTATTGGATTTTTTGTGTTATATTCTTTTGTCAAAGATTGCTTTTGGTCACCCGTTAAATGTGTTGAATTCGTTTTTAGTTATTATCTTATCTTTTTTAAAACGACAGGTTCGTTTCGAACTGTATCATTGCTAACCTTTTCTTCGTATAGGATTAGTTCCAATACCTTAAATATGATAACTTAACATCACTAGAATATATTATAGTAAGAAACATCTGAAAAATACATATCCTAAAAAAAATGGATATTTTACAGCTCTAGGTGACTGTAATGCGTGAACGCTTGTGTATGAAATTACCCGAGAAGGAGAACACATACTATGTCAACTATCAAATTATTGTTTGAAAAGTGTTAAGTATGTGAGTAAAATCACACAACTCGATGAAAAAAAGCATAACTTGAATAGAAAAATCGGTGTCAGAACTACATTGGACTTTATTGGAGCAATAAAACGGTTAAAACAATAACAAACAGAATAAACATGACAACATAATTATTTTAAAAACATTGAAGTATGCAGTCTAACCAGATATAAAAGTTAAAATCAACTGTAAAATAACTTATCAATCAGCCTTGCAAATCTTTCTAAATAAATGAATTGAGCCTGAGTAACTGTTTTTACTTATCCAAAACACACTTGATAACCAGAAATTTGATATGGTTCACCGCAAACCCTTCTGTAACATGAAACTGTAAGAATTACATTCCATATCAAAGAAAGTGATCTTGAAAAGAATTTTTGATAACGATCAATTAAATTTGTTTTATAGGTGATGCTTCTGTAACATGAAACTATGTAAGGTACATTCAATAACAAAGAAAGAGATACTGCAAGGTACTCTTGATAACGACCTTTGGAAGTATGAAGTCTAACCAGTTTTTAAAGTTATAATCAACAGTAACAGCTTATCAATCAGAATTAAAAATCTCTGTAAATGAATGAATTGAGCCTTAGTAACTGTTTTAACTTATCTAAAGAAAGTGATCTTGCAAAGTTCTCTTGATAACGATCAATTAATATCTTTCATCGATTACTCTTCTGTAACATGAAAGAAAGTGGTATCCATCCAATATCAAGGAATATTAATATCACTGGCTTAACTTCACGTGTCATTCCAATATGTATACTCGAAATTTAATTGTATACGTGTGAATGTTATGTACTTGCATCTTGTCATGATGTAACGTGTTTGTTGTATATTTATGAACTGCTAGGTTTGCTCTACATATCATTATGGAGGAAATAAATGTGTAATTACGGTCTGTGTAATTCTGACAGACGATAAAAAGATCAATTGGTAGGTGGGGTTAAATGTATTCCATTCTCAAAACAACAACAAAAATTTAAGAAACAAGGCCTGCAGTCGCTTTCATAAACATAAGAGTGCAGTTCTTTTTATAAACGTTCCATAACAGCAGATGTTTGATTTTTAATTCTAAAATGCTCAAGGTCGTAAGAAACCAATCGCAAGCCAGCTGCGTCCTGTATTTTACTTCCAAATATAGTAGTGTGTAAACTCTGTGCATATTTTGAGTCATAGATATATATTATGACGTATACAATAGTATTGTACAAGTTTGTGTATATATTAAATAGCAGCATCTAGTGCAGCAGAACAGCTTTTTTAATTTAAATAGGGTAAAACACTTCCAAGTTGCATAACGACAAATGTTTGCCTTTCACTCCCTGTACGTCACCCTTGATCTTATAAATAAACTTTAACTAAAACATCCGCAAAAATCCTTCATTTTTTATATGAAAAACTACAGAAACAAGCTCAGTACTCAAAAGTTAATACATAAACTCAGTTTAATGGCACAGGGTAAACGCCAAAGACATAGAACAGAAAACAAATCATAAACATGAAAGACAGCGCTTTCGTTAATACTATATACATATGTACATCGGTGTTGTAGATGGCCCTACACATTCCCTTTAGTATGTGAATTTAACTAAGTTCACACGTGATGATTGTTTTTGACGTATACACAAAATTCATCCACTTTCTCGACATTCTTTGACTTCGTGTAACACATCATGTTATTCAATAAATGCCATGTAATTTAATGGTTTTACACACAATTAGTTGCAAATGTTCTTACTACACACGTTTTACCATTTGTATTCTTAACCAATCAACGAAAACATTCGTTTTGACCTATTAAAGGCAAATATCCGATTATATGTCATATTTCCACTTATCTTTATGTGGAAACTTAACATATAATGCACCTGTGGACTTGATATGATATTCACCAAGACACGAAATAATTTGACATTAAGATTTGTTTTGACTGTTTGTTGTCATGGTATACCAAATATTAAGGTCCGGTTAAGATTTCAAGATCTACTAAAAACATATGGCAGTAGTAGATAATAAATGACCACTATTACTAACTCTCTATTTGTTTAGTATTTAATTATCCTCCAGTGATATTAAACAGTTTATTTAAAGTAAATTATTGGCTTGTGTAAATTTAGTTGCATCAATTTCGAAAAATGTCATCTCGTCAAGTACCATTTTTGCTTTATGTGTCATTTTTGTGGTTTTTAAAGCTACACTCTCACAGATTGAAGGTTTTGACAACTTTTTTACGTTTTGTCTAGGAACGAGCCAATTTTTGCGAAAATCCATGGAAACTAGTTATATAAGACTGCTGACAATTGTTTTTATATTTAGCTTAAAAGAATATGTTTTATGCATTTTTCTTAAACCGTTAATTTTCGAACGGAAACATGAACATCAAGCATCTGATTTTTGTCAGCAGTCTTATGACACTGGTTTGCAGAAATTTACGCAAAAATTGGCGTATTCCAAGACAAACCATAAAAAAGTTGTCAACACGGTAAATCTGTGAAAGTGCAGCTTTAAATTGATTACGAATACAATAGTTTACAAATATTTTAACAATGATAACCTAAAAGCCCGTGACTAGAAAAATCATGCTTCCATCGTCATACATGTTCCAAAAGCATTTAAACAAATATAAACATCGTGAGTGAATCAAGCGGATTATGTTGTAAAAACATTTGCTAAAAGTATCAAATTACATGTAATGCAAGCTCTTTCATTTATTTTGAATCAATGCCATTTAATTGTTATCAAAAGTACTTTACAAGATTCCTTTCTTCGATGATGAGTGTACACGATATATTTTCAAGTTATAATAGAGTTGGCGTTGAAACAAAATTAATTTCTTGTTATCAAGTGTGTTTTGGATGAGAAAGAACGAAGTTGCTCGGGCTCAATTCATTAATATTCAGAATATGTATGAAACCCTGCTAGCTTAGTTAGTTTAACAAAGAACTGGTCTATTTACTTTCGATGTTTATTCATGTGACATTCACAAAAATACTACTAGTTCGACTGTCTTAGCAATGCTCGCTCGTCTGTTCTCTCAACGCTCTATACGCATAAATGTCATCTCGTCAAATATCATTATGGCTTTATGTGTCATTATTTGTGGTATTTAAATTGATTACGAATACAAAATGTTACAAATATTTGAATAATGAGAACCTTAAAAGCCCGTTACTTATGAGAATTCATGCTTCCATCGTCATACATGTTCCAAAAGCATTTTTACAAATATAAACATCGTGAGTGAATCAAGCTGATTATATTGTAAAAAACATTTGCTAAAAGTATCAAATTACACGTAATTCAATCTCTTTCTTCTGGTTTCTGTTTTTTATTGGCCAAATGTTCATTCATGCAAACAATAAATAACATATAAATGACATATATATGTATATCATTTAATACAAACCGATATACCAAATAATATCAATGTGAACAAATAAATATTGATCTAGCTCTTTGTTTGAAAACTCCTTTTAGTATTTGGGACTTATTTTCTAAAAAACAAAATCAAAAATATATAAAAGGTAGAAAAATGGGAAAGATGGTGTGTATTTGATGTTTAGGAATAGTGTTCCTAACATAAATGTTAAATTTAAAAATGAAAAAAAAACAAACTACTAGCTTTAAAAAACAAGGATCTTATTAAGTACAGTACTTTGGTGGTTATTTCATTCAAATGCGCTTTACAATACTACTATACACTAGAGCTGTTTTACGAAGGTAATAAGTGTTCTAATTGTTGTCGTCGTCTATTATAGGTGTTAATTTTCTTCTTCATTTTTGTTGCTATTGTTTTCTCTATTTTTAGTCGTTTTCTAAGATATTTGACAAACATGGCACATGTTGGTATCTTTCCATCACATTTTGATTTAATAATGAAATTGTTTCTTAAAAGTATCATAAAATTTATTTGATAACAATTTTTTTCTTTGATTGGCATTTAATCACAACAGTTTATGTTTTTTGTGACAGTTTCCTAAAGCTCACTTCATTGAAAGAATTTGTTATGAATGTTCTAAATTCACCCCAAAACGTCTGCAAAATATGACATTCCCCAAACATTTAGATGTTTGAGTCGATGTTCATTACACAAATATCACATAACCTTGATGCAACAATATTGTACGTGTAAAGCTTGTCATTGTTTACAAGGATGTTCATTATGTATTTATATTGGAATTCCCGAAGTTTCGTATCTATTGTAAGTAGAGCGCCTGTGTGTACACATTTTTCCGTTGTATAGAGTTTAGATTAAATTGAGATTCCCAATTTTCTTCTCGAGTTTTATTTTCAGGTTTAAGTTGTATAATAAGATGCTTGTATACTCTTTTGCTATTTTTTTTTGTATTTTCCTCCATTTTACCTGCAAGTTGGTGTGTTATATGATATGCCTCCAATTTTCAGCCGGGTTTTCCAGTCATCAGGAATATTGCTGATTAAAGCATGATATTTTAAAAAATCATGTGTTTTCTGTAGTCATAGGAATGTTCGACATATTTTACACCCCTATTATGCCATTCTTTGGAAAAAAAGTTTTATTATTAGGGACTTTTATTTTGCTGTTGTTCCATATAATTTATTTTTGCTACGATCGCAGTATCCGTCTTATATGTAAGCGATGCCTATGATTGTATAACTTTTAGAAGAAAAACATATTTTAATTGAAGATTTTGAATGCTTTTCGAATCCAAACAACTTTTAAAAATTAGATCTTCTCCAAACTGTTTGGTCATTTGCATATATACTTTGACCCATATAGATTGTTTGTTTAACATATTCTTTTTACCCAGCTTGCTTTAATTGCCTTGACAAAAATATGTTGAGCATTTTGAAACCACCATTTCCATATTCTTGAATGATTTGATTTCTTGATATTTTATCGGGTTTTCCATTCCATAAGAATTTGTACATTTTGTTTTGTATCATTTTTTAACATGTTTCAGATGGTGTTTCCAAAACAGTTAGTAGGAATAGAAGTTTTGGGAACGCAAACGTTTTTTATTACAGCGATTTTGCCAAATTAAAAAATATTCCATTTTTTAAGATATGCCTCAAATTCTAAAATCTTATCAGTGGAATTTACTTATTCCATCTCAACTGTGCCGTTGGTAAATGTTATGCCTAGCGCAGATGTTTGGGTGATTTGCCAGTTATATTTCTTACAAAACGGTATGTCAGCGTATTTAAGTGGACCTAATCGTAAAACTGCACGTTTAGCTTTATTTAATGTTAACCCAGAATTTTTTCTATAATCGTTTAGACTAATCATACGTTCTTCGAAAGATTGTTGTGTTCCATCCATATGGAAACTGGCATCATCAGCAAATAAGGTTTGTTTCAGTTCTGTATTATGTACATTTATACCTTTAATATTTTTGTTTGTATTGATTTCGACAGCAAGCGCTTCTATACAAATAAAGAAAAAGTACGGAGATAGGGAGCATCCTTGGCGTACACCATTTTTAATGTTGAAAAAAGTCAGAAAGATAACCGTTGTTGGTAACACAAGCCATTTCATTTTTATAAAATAATCGAACACATTTAATTATATTTTCAATGAAATTAAATTAAAGACGTTCCAACATAATTTTTGTGATCTAACCTGTCGAATGCTTTGTTAAAGTCTGAAAAAAAAAATTGGCCATTTATATCATTTTCATTAAAGCTTCTTGTAAAATACGAACATTTTCTCCAATATATCTGCCTTTGATAAATCCTGTTTGTTCAGTACCAATTATATTATTTAGCAGGGGTTTTATCCTATAAGCAAATGCTTTTGAAGCTATTTTATAGTCAATGTTTAATAAGGAAATTTGTCTCCAGGTATTGATGTTACTTTGACCTGGTCTTTGTTTTGGAAGAAGTGTTATGACGCTTTGTTTTTGTAGCTGAGTGAGATTGTCGTTGTCAATTGAAAAATTGAGTGAGTCTTTTAGATATGTTATTATTTCATTCCAAAACATTTTGTAAAATTCTGCAGTCAAACCGTCCGACCCTGGGCTTTTATCCAGTTTCATATTTTTAATAGCATTATAGCATTTAGTTTCTGATAAATGTTCGGGGTCCATGTTTTCTTCAGTAATAGTGTTTGTAATGTTTGTCAGAAATCGTGAATTAATAGATTCTTCTATATTTTCGTCCTGTCTGTATAAAGATTCATAATACGACTTAACATATATTTTATGTTTATCAGTTTCAATGTTTTCATCAATATTTAATAGTGTGATTGTTTATGCTGTGCACGTTTTTTTTCTAAATTAGCAAAACAATTTAGATCCAAGTAAGAGAAGAGTCACCGATGAAACAGATTTAATTAATCGTTATCAAGAGTACTTGACAAGATCCCTTTCTTCGATAATGAGTGTACGCCATATAGTTTCAAGTTACAGCAGGGTTGGCGGTTAAACATAAAATATTTATTTTCATAAAGTGTGTTTTGGATGAAAAAGAACGAAGTTGCTCGGGCTCAATTCATTAATTACAAAGTATGTATAAAACTGATTTATTATTTTTTAAAGCTGATTATAGCCTTTAAAAATGATAAGAGTTTATACTTCAATGCCGTCTAAATGTTTCTGTTGACATTATTATTCTGTTAGTGATTGTATTCACCATTTTTATTGCTGCAACAAAAGCTAGTGTGGTTCTGTCACAGATTGCTGTGGTATTTTTCATGGTTTAAATTCCCAACTTTGTTAACTTTTGGTCCTAACTTAGGTACGACAACTATTACTTTTTTTCATTGAGTTGCGTGATTTTACCCACATACTTAACACTTTTCGAATAACAATTTGATAGTTGAGAGATTTTGTGTTCCCAATTCATTTTATAAACAAGAGTTAACGCATTAGCGTAACCTTGAGCTGTAAACTATCCATTTTTTTAAGGATTTTTTTAGATGTCCTTCTTTATTATTCATATATATTTATATAATCGAAAATGATGCTCATTTTGATGAAAATTTTCGATGTAACCGATGTAACCGATTGTAACTAATGTTACCGCGTAACCCGATAGAAAAAAACACTTTTCCAAAATCTTTGCTGTAACTCATTGTAACTAATATAACCGCATAACTCTAATCAGATGTCGACCTAAAAACTCGATTTTAAGTGTTGAACTTTGATTTTGTTTTCATTGTATATAAATAACATTTATGGTACATAAAAGTATTTATGTAGCTTGCTAGGCCATTTCATTATTGGTTTGGCAATTTTACCGTTTCGTGGTACCGACAAGCGTTTATGTGCGTCGAGGTCTCACTGCCAGACTTCACCTGGCCTGATGACCAATCAGCTGGTAGGATGGATACCACGTGACGTTAACAAACAAATGAAATCTCTATCGCCATTATCCTTTGTCTTTAGCGAACAAGCTTTGCGTGAAACGCTAAAAAATCAATAACCACCTCTTCCACATCCTCCTCCACACCAACTATACAATACATTGTGTCTAGTCCAACTTGTATCATTATATAAACTTTTGTATCAACCATATGATCTCTCTATCAACTTTGTATATTTTGTTTACATTTAACATAAATTGTGTAAAATTGTTTCCAATACTCCACACCCATTTAGCATTTCAAGACACTTTTGATTATTAAGGGTTTATTTCAAATGTTTGTATGTTTGTATTCATAAATGTGTCATTACTGCCAATTTTGCAGATTTCTATGCTATTTTAGTGGCGGTTTTGGCCGCCAGATAAGTCATCAACATTTATCTTGTTTATACAAATGATGTATATTATTGTTACGGCATTAAATAAATACCCATATACAAACTTATCCTGGTCGTTTGTTGATTACTTACTAGCTGGGGATATGAGAGTCATAGCCAAGCCTGGTATAATACATAATATGTTCTGTTTATTTGCCTGTAACACTTGTAACTATAACGTGAGAAGGGTTACAAATTCGAAGCTCTCATTTTATGGGCCAATTTCTGGCTCTAATTGAATTTACATCGGATACATTAAGACAGCGCCCTTTAAAAGGATTTGCAGTTGGATGTTAACGCATTCTCACGATTGTTACGATACTATATGGTATAAAATGCATCATCAACCACTTCCCATACAAGCTGCACCGTATGTGATATATATTATCTAAATCAATTTTTCACCATATATAAATTAAAGCGCTGAAAGCTTTGAAAAACCTTTGAAAAATAAACAATTACGTAACTCAGAGAAGCCATTTTATCCATATAAGTCTGGTCAGATGTCGACCTAAAAACTAGATTTTTTAGATAAATCTTTGATTTGTTTTCGATGTAACCGGTTATAACCAATTGAACCGCGTAACCCGATATTTCTGATAGAAAAAACATTTTTCGAACTTTTAAAAAACTTTCCTATAACTCATTGTAACCATATGACTAAGATCAGATGTCAATCTCAAAACTATTTCTTTGATGAAAATTTTCGATGTAACCTGTTGTAACCAATGTAACCGCGTAACCCAATATTTGAGATAGAAAAAAAAATTGCAAACTTTTCGAAAGCTTTGCTGTAACTCATTTTAACAAATGTAATTGCATAACTCTGATCAGATGTCGACCTGAAAACTTGTTTTTGATGAAATTGTTCGATGTAACCGATGTAACCGATTGTAACCAACGTAACAGCGTAACCCTATATTTGAGATAAAAAAAAACAAAACATTTTTGCAAACTTTTCAAAAATGTTGCTGTAACTCATTTTAAATATTGTTACCACATATCTCTGATCATATGTTGACCTGAACACTTGTTTTTGTTGAAAATTTTCGATATAACCGATGTAACCGGTTTAACCAATGTAACCGCGTAACCCGAAATTTGAGATAGAAAAAAACACTTTTTCAAACTTTTCAAAAACTTTGCTGTAACTCATTGTAACAATTGTAACCGCATAACTCTGATAAGATGACGACATGTCAACTCGATTTTTGATGTTGAACATGAAAATTTTCGATGTAACCGATGTAACCAGTTGTACCCAATGTAACCGCGTAACCCGATATATGACATTGAAAAAATCACTTTTTCAAATGTTTCAAAAGCTTTGCTGTAACTCAATGTAACTAATGTAACCGCAGAATACTGATCAGATGTCCACCTGAAAACTCGTTTTTTGATGAAAATTTTCGATGTAAACGATGTAACCAGTTGTAACCAATGTAACCGCGTAACCCGATATTTGAGATAAAAAATACTTTCTCAAACTTTTCAAAAACTTTGCTGTAAATCATAATGTAACTGCATAACTCTGATCAGATGTCGACCTGAAAACTCGTTTTTTGATGAATTTTCGAAGTAACGGATGTAACCGGTTGTAACCATTGTAACCGCATAACCCGATATTTGACATGTAACCGGTTGTACCCAATGTTACTGCGTAACCTGATATTTGAGATAGAAAAAAACATTTGCAAACTTTTCAAAATCTTTGCTGTAACTCATTTTAACAAATATAATCGCATAACCCTGATCTGATTTCGACCCGAAAACTTGTTTTTGATGAAATTTTTCGATGTAACCGATGTAACCGATTGTAACCAATGTAATAGCGTAACCCGATATTAGAGATAGAAAAAAAAACACTTTTGCAAACTTTTCAAAATTTTTGCTGTAACTCATTGTAACTAATGTAACCGCATAACTCTTATCGACCTAAAAACATTAGTATTACTGAACTTATGATAATAAATATATATGTATTTATGATGATTTACTTCCATCAACTTCCATTATAATCGATTATGATGGGTTATAACCAATAATCACCATCATGAAGCTCCTACGAGCTTGAAAATAACACACAGTGAACATGATCATTAGGTACCTTTAAATATCATTTTTCACTATTTACTGTTATCATACCGACATATCTGAACTTTCACTTTGAAATCATTCAAATTCATAGAAACTATTACAAATGTTACTCTGTATACAAAACTTTTATTTCAAATACTAAACTAGTAATTCCAAACAAACTCAAATTTGTATCCAACGTTCATAACGGTCCATTTCTCTGCAGCCATATTACATGTTAATATAGGAATATTCCACCTACTTTTCATTTCCATTCCAAGAACTTTGCCTAATCAGGCGGGGGATATCAATTCAACGAATTTGCTTGTTAGGTAATGTTTTCGAGAAGCAGACTTCAAATATATTGATATAAATATGTTATATGTCATTCGATATGGCTAATTGTGTTGTAGTTCAGGTTTATTTGACGCATGTTTTTATCAAGAAATATGTAGTAATGAATTATTTATGTCGTAAGTGAAACAGCTGTTGAAAAAAATTCATCAAGGATTGGCATGGTATAATTATTGCATCGAGTAGAGCTATATTTTATATCAATCATACCTCCGAAATTGAATGCTGCAAAGTCTATGTCTAAATCGCGACTATCCTCACACTGATTAAGCATTAAACAGGTAGATGGAATAGATCACTATCAAAACCCTTGAATGAATGTAGATGTGTATATATTACAATATATTTTGTTCCATTCGAAATGTTCATCCATTTTTCAGACAAACTAAATGATGTTCCAGGTACAACACTATATTCGACAACCAAAACGTTTCTGGTACCCTACATAAATAAGAACAAACCTTCAACCACCATTGACCTGATCTGTCCACATCCTCCACTCAAATCGTTTTCCCTTTCTCATTCGCCGTATTTGTTTTCCATATATTCGCTTCCTCTTCCTTACCAATTTTTGGCCTCATATCCCCATCTTTATTCTTCATATTTCATTTTGATAATATTCGATAAAACAAAACAGCATTAAAATCAGCTTAACGAATAACAGAAGCGAGACATAGTATAAGCTTTATCCTCTATTCTGTATATTTATTGTTTTGTGCAAATATCAAATGTCTTCATTTCGCGTGCAAATAAGTAATTTTTATGCTCAAAATGTATACACAATGTGAATGAAATATTTGAAAATTAATTTACCATAATTATAAACTCTGTGTGATTTCAATAGGCAAGACTCGTCTTTTTGTAATATCCTGTGCAGTAAAACATACGGCAGCTGTTTTCCGAATACATATCTTTTATGTGTATGTTGTAAGTTGTATAAGTTTAAACAGAACTGACACTTCTAGTTATTTCTACACATGCAATGTTACTATTTTGTTTTATTTTTAAAGACATATTATTTACTGACATATTCAATTCCAGTTGTCGACCATGTTCCTATCATCAATGCTAATTTAGAATCATCAAACGAATAAACAATAATGCTATTGATGTATTTGATATCGATTTATTAACATTTTGTTCAAATTCTACTAAATGGTGTAATTATTTTTTATGTCAACAAGAATTATATAATTCATGTATGTTTGACTTTCAATCTTTTAGTTTAATTAGACTTTTGTCTTTGGTTTGGTTAGAAGCCACCGTTTTCACTTTGAAATATTGTTTCGGTTAGATGGCATTAGTTGACTCGTTGAGGCCAAAGAGCAGACGATCCCGTTGTATAGTTCATTTATGGCAAGTTTTCTTACCGGTTACCTACCGTCATATAATGTAAGGACATTCCCAACATTAATGAGAAACCGACCCCTACAAAAGCAGGTCACTTTTCGCACCTGCAAGAGATTGCCGCCAGCATTCCCGAGCTAGACGGTTATGCTGATATATCTTTGTTGATATGTAGAGATTGGTTGGAGGTACATCATGTACTTGACCAAAAGGTTTTGCGTTTCAGGAAGAAGCTTAAGCAGTCACACGTCACATCGAGAGGATGTTTTACCGCTTCATGGTCGATGAGAGAGAATATTTAAAGATCTTTTAGTATAAGGTTAACAGTCCTGTAAATGAGATGATTGAATACAGGATATGGGTTCATGTGTTAGGCAATAAGCCATCACCATCAGTAGGTCTTATGATGTTAAGAGTTTTGTCTCTTACAATTTAATGTAGATGACGGACAGAAGTCAATACCTACTCAGGCTGATGCCATAGACCTTTGGTTCAGAACTAGAGATGACGTCATGAAAAATGGCAAATTCCGCCTTCACAAGATAGCTTCTAACAGCGCAGCGGCCATGAGTAGTTTCCTCGTTGATGACTTAGCAAAGAACCAAAAGGCAGGTTGACTTTCTAGTAGATCAATACAAACAATTTATTGAATATTTCTGCCCAACTAGCTGCTGCATTAATTATTTTACCATGTGATTTTGTCTTACGCTTTCTTTCTTTAAATAAAGAAAAAAATATCAATATTAATACATTTTGATATATTACCTACATTTAAAATGTTATCATTGAGTCTAAGCGGATATGGAGTTTGCAAACGGTTAATCCAGTCAAGTTTCTGCGAGGCATCTTGCTTTGCATTTATAGGAATTACTTTCTGTATCTTTAAATTATTATATTCTATTGGATAAATGGTTATTGTTTCCAAACTATGTCCGGCCTTATACAAATGTTAATATAAAAAAGGTCAAGTGGTTATTATTCTTTTTGATTTATATATATGTTCTCTAAAGTGGGCTTTCAATGGCCTCCCTTTGTAAGCCATTTGAATCGAACTATATTAAAAAAAGTCTTTATTTCATGTCTAGATCAAGACCAGAAGGTAAAACGTGTGTTTTAATTTAAATTTTAGCTAAGTTACTGAGCTTACTTCTGTAGTTTTTCATATAAAAATCTGATACATAGCTCATTAACCTTTACATTACGAGTATAAATTTACGTAGGTCTCAATCGAAGAGGAAACAAATCGATAAACATTATAATAAGATTTATATGAAAAACTACAAAACAAGCTCAGTAGCCAAATTTAACCATAAACCCCGTTTAATGGCACAGGGCAAACGCCAAAGACATAGAACGCAAAAACAAAAAAATACCAACAAGAAACATGAAACAACAGCACGAAACTCCACAATAAACACAGTGTCGAAGTCGACATAAGGCGATACATGTCACAAAATCAGATATGTGCCTCATCTAGGTCACTTCAAATGTAGCACTGGTTCAATAGCTTAAATTGGTAATCAAATTTTATTAAGCTGCTATATTTCGATTATAGATTAGTGATACATGATATAAGCTATGCAGACACTTCATTTGCCACACATAGTGTGTAAAACCGCAAAATAATGCAGGACGAAACGTATGAAAATATTTACAATAATGTCACAAAATTGAATGACTTAAGTTACCCCGTATGTACAAAGTGTATTTGGCATAGCATAGAGAATGTGAAAAAAACATCATCAAATTAAAGAAAAACAACAGAAGAATATAATATAGTGAGAAATACGTTAAACTTTACAAATGCTAAAAGACATAGGATAGTTTACTGGTCTATGTGATGTCCAAGCGTGAATGAATTTATTCGACACAAATAATCTGACATCTGACAAATATTAAGTTCAAATGTGTTAAGAAATTTAATCGGAGACACAATTAATACAATTGAATGAAGACACATATGTGTAAAATCATGAAACTCTTGAAATAAACTGCTTTTATTGAAAATGTTGAACAATTTGTCAAGGTCAAAAAATATTTCTATGCCAAAATGATAGGTCTTTTAAAATATGACAAACTTAGATCTTTTAAAATATCTCAAATCAAATAATGTCAGAAAATAGCATATTGTTTCGATCAAAGTTAATAAACAAAGAGATGAACAAGCACGTATTGCTTGACAAACAAGAACATTTGGTGACAAAAAAAGGTTTTATTACAGCAATGAAAAAAGTGAAAGCAATCACAAACAGTATATATCTGTCAAGAGAATAATATTGCAGGCATTGAAGTATAAAGTGTAGCAATATTTAAAAGTTATTATCCATTTTAAGTACTCGTTAATCAGTCAGATACGTCTTCTGCAAATAAATGAATAAAGCCCGAGCAACAGGTATAATTAATCCACATTACCCTCATATATTTCATCGGTCACCCTTCTGTAACTTTAAACTATATGGCGTACATTCAGTATCAAAGAAAGAGTTCTTTCTAATGATAAAGATCATTTAATTATTTTTCATCGGTGACCCTTCTGTAACTTGAAACTATATGGTATACTTTCTATATCGAAGAAAGAGCTTGAATAACGTGAAATTTGATACCTTAAGAAAATGTTTAAAAAGCATAACTCAAAATATAATCGGTGTCAGAACAACAGTGGCCTTTTTTGGAGCAATAAAATGGTTAAAACCATCACCAACATAATAAATATGTCAACATAATTATGAAGTCTAACCAGTTGTAAAAGTTATAATCAACTGTAAACACTTATCAATCAGCCTTGCAAATCTTTCTAAATGAATTAATTGAGCCTGATTAACTGTTCTAACTGATCCAAAACACACTTGATAACCAGAAATTAGATATTGTTCACCGCAAACTCTTCTGTAACGTGAAACTATATAGAAACATTCAATATCAAAGAAAGTGATTTTGCAAAGTTCTCTTGATAACGATCAATTAAATATTTTTCATCGGTGACTCTTCTGTAACATGAAACTATAAAAGGTACATTCAATAACAAAGAAAGAGATCTTGCAAGGTACTCTCAATATCGACCTGTGGAAGTATATGTTTCATCGGTGACTCTTTTGTAACATGAAACTATAAAAGGTACATTTAATAACAAAGAAAGATATCTTACAAGTAATCTTAATATCGACCTATCAAATATAAGCCGCGTCGCACGATTTTGGGCCTTCGGGCATACATTTGCCATTACAATGTTTTAAGGTATTTGAATGAAATGCTATTTCAGGAAGTTATTCAGAAAAATTCATGATGATAACACTTTAATATCGTAAGATACGTGATTACTAGTGGGACCATGTATTGCGCATTTTGAATTCTAATTTGACTTCATTCAAATGACGCCGTTACGAAAGCACATTATTCAAATGACGTGCAAAATAACGTATCAATATTATAAATAGCTTATAATTTCAAATATTTTTAAGGAACATAAATTAAGATAAAAATGCTGAATCATTTTTGTATTTTTAATGTATTTGGCTGTTTTAAACACAGACTATTAATCCAGTCAGAATATATCGGTACGAAATCCATGGTTGCTATGGAAACATGAGTTTACCCATGGTCATAAATTTACGAGAAAATGATGCACCAATAACAAAACTTAGAAAGAAAGAAGTTTGGAAGAAACTGATTTACATAGAAAAAACCCATTATTTTGGCATTTTTTATTAATGATTATTTCATTTGTAATAATTATGTCCGAAGTCCCCATATCGCACGATGCGGCTCAATTTATTATGTTTTATCGGTGACTCTTCTGTAACATGAAACTAAGTGGTATCCATTAAATATCAAAGAAAGAGCTTGAAATACGTGAAATTTGATTATGTGAATAAAATCGTTTAATGTCCCGATATTTGATAGTTTTGGTATTTTTATGCAAACACATTAACCCTAAACTTAACCCAAGTCTTAACCCAGCACACATTTGGTTATATTTTGATTTAACGTCCAGAATACACTTCATCTCGTACATTTGAATCATACTCATACCAATGCTTACAGAATAGATGCAAACAGAACAGAACAGTTCATCGTTGTTATTAATTGTGTTTTGGTGAGCCCAACCAAAAATCATTCATATATAGAAGATGAATTTAACTGGTCGTTTATACTTAGTTTATTTTAACGTTTATAAGAGTAACTCTTCATACTTTAATGTCCTCTTAGAAGATGAATTTAACTGGTCGTTTATACTTAGTTTATTTTAACGTTTATAAGAGTAACTCTTCATACTTTAAGGTCCTCAACTAGATAATTGTTACAAATTCATTATATTTGTTATTGTTTTCACATTATTAGTTGCTGCAATAAAAAAAACCTTGCTGTTTCGTCCCCGAATATTGTCGTATTACAAGAAATACATGCCAATAAACTTATTTAACAAATGTTGACTTTTTGTTTAAACATACATATGACATCTGAGTTGTTGACAGAATTCGATATGTTTCTGATGTTCTAAAATACCTTTTTTCCACATATTATGTGCTGATATTTCCTTTTCTGTAGAAACCCTTTGCAAACTATAAGGTTCTGCAAAACCGTTTGAGTTTTGCATGCGGTATGTCACTAATCAACTTAATTCGACTTGTTTGTGATTGCGTTTCACAATTTTCGAGCTGCAATTAATACCTCTTTGTTGGTTTTTACACACGATGAATTAGCTAAGTACACAAGATTCCACTTTATATCTTCCCTTAGACATGACTACTTATGTGAAAAACTACAGAACATGCTCAGTAGCAAAAAGTTTAAACATAAACCCGGTTTAATGGCACTCGGTAAACGCCAAAGACATAGAACACAAACACAAAAAGTCACAAACAAGAAACATGAGAGAACAGCACAAAACTCCACAAAGACACAGAGCATACATATACTATATATATATATATATATATATATAAAACTACGTATGTTTATCAAGGATGAAAACAGGGAAAGCAAAAGGATATTGGCCATTAGTCATCGAATGATGTGATGTTACACACTCTATGTGAAATATTAAACTTCCTACTTACGTATAAAGTCCTTTGCCTTTCGAACATTTTTTGTGATATGTTAACACATTTTAGACGCTTCATTAAAGATTTTTGTAGTTGACTGTTTAGATGTGACATAATATTTTCCTAAAACACGATCATTAACCCATTTTCTATGGTTTCCCTACAATTGTTGAGATTATTTTAAATATATTTCGCACTGAAATACAGAATGTGTTAGGTTGTTCGTGTGTGGTTTTACGCACTGTCTGCCGAATTAAATTATTTCACGTGTGAACAAATTTCGTCCTTATTCAGATACGATAAAAATCAAATAGTGTATTATTTTATTTTTTTGTGATTTTTCACATTTTCAACGTTAGAATAAAATGCTTCTTTTCATCGAAATTATTTCTTTAAATGCAATGCATTGCAAATAACGTTTATAACACGGTCTGCTTAATTATGACAGACGATATACAGCTTGATTGGTAGGTGGGGTTGAATGTATTCAATTCCTGTACCCAAAAATAAAATCTAAGAAACAAGGCCTGCGGCCGCTTTCATAAACAATAGACTGTTCAGAACAAGACGGAACAAGGGTGCAAGTATTTTTATAAACGTTCAATCTCTGCAGATGTTTGATATTTAATTCTGAAGGTTGAGTAATGTTACGGTATTACCGAATAGTTTGAGCTCCAATCTTTGTTGATATGCCATCGCCTTGTATAGGTTTGGAAACTTAACTTATAAAGCACGTAATGACTTACAATCTTGACCAAGACACGAAAGAATTTGATATTAAGATTTATTTTGACTGTTTGTTGTCATTGTATACGAAATATTTAAACCTGGTTAAGATTGAATTGCCTACTTGGACCTGTAGCTATTGTTGCTTCATTTAAAACATTTATGTCAATCTAACATATGTAAATCAATATAACTAGTTTTGTTCAAAATATACAGCATTCCAAATACAATAAAGACACATCTATCATCACATAATTATTAAGCGTACAATGACTTTCAAATCATATAAATCAAAATAGTAGAAAAAAGTATAGTGTATACTTACTCATGTTTTATCGTTTGTGCGCATTTTGTCAAATACTGAGACAAATTATAATCTTTTTTGAAAATGCCAAAAGGTACAACTATTATGGAATGAACTAAAACAATTTCTAAAATTGGTTATATTAACTCACACGGACTAGCACTATTTTTTTCTGAACAGACAGTAACAAAAAACTCAGTTTAATTAGTTACCTTGTTGCCTTATTTATGACATTTTTTTTTCTTATCAAACTTGATCATCCCTGCCCAGCTTCAGCACGACCTTAAGCTTCGTTCATTTCATCTCTCGAGGCATACTGCGTTTTCCCCTATTTTAACTCTCTATTTCTATAGTATTTAATTATCCTCCGATTATTACAATCATTTATTTAAAATAAATTCTTGGGTTGTGTAACTGTATTTGCATCACTTACTAAAACTGTCTTCTCGTCAATTACCATTATGTTATTATTTGCTGTATCTAAATTGACTACGAATACAATGTTTTACAAATATTTGATTAACGAGAAAATTAAAAGCCCGTAACTTATGAAAATTCATGCTTTCATCGTCATACATGTTCCTAAAGCATTTAAACAAATATTAAAATCGTGAGTGAATAAAGCTGATTATATTGTATAAACATTTGCTATAGGTATCAAATTACAAGCAATTCAAGCTCTTTCTTTGATATTGAATTTATGCCACTTAGATTCAAGTTACAGATGGGCACCGATGAAACAGATTTAATCGTTATCAAGAGTACTTGATAAGATCCCTTTCTTCGATAATAAGTGTACGCCATATAGTTTCAAGTTACATTAGGGAAGGCGGTGAAACATAATTTATTTTTGATTATCAAGTGTGTTTTGGATGAAAAACTACGAAATTGCTCGGGCTCAATTTACTAATTTACAGAATATGTATAAAACTGATTGATTCATTTTTAAAGTTATTTATATCTTTTTTAAAAATGGTGAGAGTTTATATTTCAATGTCGTGTAAATGTTTCTGTTGACATAATTATTCTGCTAGTGACTGTATTTAACATTTTAACATCTTTAATGCTGCAATAAAAGCCAGTGTTGTTCTGTCACAGATTGTTGTGGTATTTGTTCAAGCTTTAATTTCCCAACTAATATTAACTGTTTGTCCGACATATATGCAATGTCGTGTCATCTTTCGACCTCTGAGTGATGATGTAGTGCTCGAAATGTTTTCGACGCATTTTTATTTTTTAAATGTAAATAAACTATTTATTTTTCGAATAACAATTTGAGAGTTGAGAGAATATGTGTTCCCAATTCATTTCATACACAAGCGTTTACGCATTATTTTACACATTCACTGTGATATGCCAATTAAAAATATTAAATACGGGATGACTTTGGTTTTTGACCTAAAAACAAAATGATTGCAATAATGACTTATATATCTGAAATGGAATTAAACATAGTGAGATAAACACATCATATGTTATAAACATTTGCTTTCAGGATCACATTTCAAATCATATAAGCTCTGTCTTTAATATTGACTTTACGCCATAAAGGTTCAAGTTACAGAACGGTCGACGATGAAACATTTTGAACCATTCGCAATCAAATGTGTTTTGAATCAATTTAAAAATAAGAATTTGAGAAAATTCAGCAAGAAGCTTTATATTTTTATCCGGTGCAACATATAGTGTACCTTTACAGAATATATACATCGAACTACCAATGAACCGCCAAGGGACAGAAGACGCGAACACAAGCTCATTCTATTTTACATGATAATTATTTTGATGACTCAGAACCACTTGATGTCAATGATACCCTTGCTTGTTGGAGATACAACCACCTATAATCTTCCTAACTCGAGAAATACCCGCTTCATCCAATGTCGATCTCAGCTACAGTCAAACTATTTTCTCCCTTCTACTATCTCTTCTTGAAATGCGCTAGGTGACAAAACTCGATCAGCCCCATTTCAGTTTACAAACCCAATCTGAACAAAACCAACACCACTTTTGCTCAAGTTTATTACGAAAATATATCGAGAGTCGAGTTTTCACAATGTAAGGCGTCGCATGCATTTAACTCGCTTAAGTAGCACTTTTTTCCTAGAAATGGTGGAGATAGTCCATGTTTCAAGTGCGCATAGCCCTTCTTTCCTTTGCCCACTGTACCCAGATTTAAGAGCAAGCTCACTTGACAAGTTCCACATCTCCAGACCAATTTTACTTCAACTTTGTCTCTTTGGCTCAAAAGAGGCAAACGATCTCAACTATCTTCAAATGTGTCCAAATATTTATAAAACAAACAAAATGTTTTTATTCATCATCTACATATGTAGAACATTCCTGACTTCTACCACCTACTCCTTGACATGTCATTTCCGGGGATTTTCACACGCACTCTTCAATCAAATTTATTTCCTATACTGTTACACGCGCATACTCTGCTATCTACTCAAATATATACCATAATACTTTGTATATCTCTATAGAATAGTTTAGTCCATTGTACGATATTGGTGCCAACGTTAAACGTTTTAAGGCTATCGAATATAAAAGAGTGATCAATACTATCAAAAGCTTTTTGAAAGTCGGCAAAGAATAAGAGACCAGGCATATTATTTTTTTCAAGATATTGCATGACCTCAATAATAAGTCGAACATTTTCGCCAATGTATCTACCCTTGATAAAACCCGTTTGCTCAGGGTCAATAATTTTTGGCAAAATTTGTTTTATTCTATTTGATATAGCTATCGTTGCTATTTTGTAGTCAATGTTTAGTAAACTGTTTGTCTCCAGTTTGATAGGTTTTCTAAATCTTTGTCAGGTTTTGGAATTAGGGAAATTATACCCTGGTTTTGGAGCGGTGTCAAATGACCTTTATGAAAGGAACAATTTAAGGAGTTAATTAAGGCATTCTTAATGTCATACCAAAACATTTTATAAAATTCCGTAGTAAGACCATCTGAGCCGGGACTTTTATTATTGTTCATGTTTTTTAATGCATTTCCGCATTCATGTATTGAAAGTAGGCCTTCGCATGAGTTGCTATCAATTTCAGAAAGCTTATTATTAACAGAATTAAGAAATAGGTTCCTCATGTCATCTTCTAGGTCTGTGCTTTTACTATAAAGTTTCTTGTAAAATTTGACTTCTTCTTGTAGTGTATTTTTAACCCCTACCACCATTTCATTGTTTACTTTTAGTTTGTATACAGTTTTCTTCTCTGCGTATTTTTTTCAAGACTTGCAAAATATTTGGTATTTTTTTCATTATTTTCACATGCATTGCTTTCGATCTTAACATATTTCCATTTATATGTCTAGTTCGGATTTTATCAAGGAATTGTTTCTTTTGTATTAGTGCTTGCGTTAGGTTATCAATAGCGTCAGGGATGTTATTATTTAGTTGTGATATAGTTGTGATTTAGTTGTGATTCAATACATTCTATTTCATTTGTTAACTTTTCCTCCTCTGTTTTAAGTAACTGTTTTTTTTATATGAAGCGTATTTACCGAATATATTGGTGCTGGTATAGGTGCCGCTAATGCCCAAAAAATGAAAAGCCCTTCATTTTGCTGTTGAGATAAAGCTAATCTAAGTGGAATGTTACCGTTTGATTTCGTAAGGGAGTTACGTAGTCCCTTTGTGAGATATGGAGCAGCATTTGTCACAATGTATGTTTTGTTTTTGTTTTATTGATAAGTTTCCTCAAGTGAATGCATACTTTGATAAGATTTAACTTTTGCGTTTTATATTTATTAAGGATTGTTGGGATAAGAGTGAGGTTTGTGCACAAACATTTGTATAAACCCCCAGTAAATTTAGATTTTACTGACAGTTCCAAGGCGGTACCCAACAATTCTTGATAAACATACCTAGTTTTTTATATATAGTATGTATGCACTGTGCTTTTTGTGGAGTTTTTTGCTGTTCTTTTATGTTTCTTGTTTGTGATTTTATGTTCTATGTCCTTGGCGTTTACCCAGTGTCATTAAACCGGGTTTATGTTTAAATTTTTGCTAATAAGCGTCTTTCTGCAGCTTTTTGCATAAATATTGATCAATAGTAACATTGTCTACCATACCTGAATTATATATTTTACCATTTCCAGAACTTGCTAAACTACTAAATATACCCGTGAAAGTGGAGCTAATATTTTCAGAGCAAACTTTGCTTCCATTTGATGCATCCAAATTCCAAGTCTCCCATAGTAACATTTCCTTTTGATTTGTAGATGTTATTCATTTTGGTGCCGTTAACGTAAGTGAAATGTTTCCGGCCAAGTTTAATCTAAGAGTTATTGGATTTTTTGTGTTATATTCTTTTGTCAAAGATTGCTTTTGGTCACCCGTTAAATGTGTTGAATTCGTTTTTAGTTATTATCTTATCTTTTTTAAAACGACAGGTTCGTTTCGAACTGTATCATTGCTAACCTTTTCTTCGTATAGGATTAGTTCCAATACCTTAAATATGATAACTTAACATCACTAGAATATATTATAGTAAGAAACATCTGAAAAATACATATCCTAAAAAAAATGGATATTTTACAGCTCTAGGTGACTGTAATGCGTGAACGCTTGTGTATGAAATTACCCGAGAAGGAGAACACATACTATGTCAACTATCAAATTATTGTTTGAAAAGTGTTAAGTATGTGAGTAAAATCACACAACTCGATGAAAAAAAGCATAACTTGAATAGAAAAATCGGTGTCAGAACTACATTGGACTTTATTGGAGCAATAAAACGGTTAAAACAATAACAAACAGAATAAACATGACAACATAATTATTTTAAAAACATTGAAGTATGCAGTCTAACCAGATATAAAAGTTAAAATCAACTGTAAAATAACTTATCAATCAGCCTTGCAAATCTTTCTAAATAAATGAATTGAGCCTGAGTAACTGTTTTTACTTATCCAAAACACACTTGATAACCAGAAATTTGATATGGTTCACCGCAAACCCTTCTGTAACATGAAACTGTAAGAATTACATTCCATATCAAAGAAAGTGATCTTGAAAAGAATTTTTGATAACGATCAATTAAATTTGTTTTATAGGTGATGCTTCTGTAACATGAAACTATGTAAGGTACATTCAATAACAAAGAAAGAGATACTGCAAGGTACTCTTGATAACGACCTTTGGGAGTATGAAGTCTAACCAGTTTTTAAAGTTATAATCAACAGTAACAGCTTATCAATCAGAATTAAAAATCTCTGTAAATGAATGAATTGAGCCTTAGTAACTGTTTTAACTTATCTAAAGAAAGTGATCTTGCAAAGTTCTCTTGATAACGATCAATTAATATCTTTCATCGATTACTCTTCTGTAACATGAAAGAAAGTGGTATCCATCCAATATCAAGGAATATTAATATCACTGGCTTAACTTCACGTGTCATTCCAATATGTATACTCGAAATTTAATTGTATACGTGTGAATGTTATGTACTTGCATCTTGTCATGATGTAACGTGTTTGTTGTATATTTATGAACTGCTAGGTTTGCTCTACATATCATTATGGAGGAAATAAATGTGTAATTACGGTCTGTGTAATTCTGACAGACGATAAAAAGATCAATTGGTAGGTGGGGTTAAATGTATTCCATTCTCAAAACCACAACAAAAATTTAAGAAACAAGGCCTGCAGTCGCTTTCATAAACATAAGAGTGCAGTTCTTTTTATAAACGTTCCATAACAGCAGATGTTTGATTTTTAATTCTAAAATGCTCAAGGTCGTAAGAAACCAATCGCAAGCCAGCTGCGTCCTGTATTTTACTTCCAAATATAGTAGTGTGTAAACTCTGTGCATATTTTGAGTCATAGATATATATTATGACGTATACAATAGTATTGTACAAGTTTGTGTATATATTAAATAGCAGCATCTAGTGCAGCAGAACAGCTTTTTTAATTTAAATAGGGTAAAACACTTCCAAGTTGCATAACGACAAATGTTTGCCTTTCACTCCCTGTACGTCACCCTTGATCTTATAAATAAACTTTAACTAAACATCCGCAAAAATCCTTCATTTTTTATATGAAAAACTACAGAAACAAGCTCAGTACTCAAAAGTTAATACATAAACTCAGTTTAATGGCACAGGGTAAACGCCAAAGACATAGAACAGAAAACAAATCATAAACATGAAAGACAGCGCTTTCGTTAATACTATATACATATGTACATCGGTGTTGTAGATGGCCCTACACATTCCCTTTAGTATGTGAATTTAACTAAGTTCACACGTGATGATTGTTTTTGACGTATACACAAAATTCATCCACTTTCTCGACATTCTTTGACTTCGTGTAACACATCATGTTATTCAATAAATGCCATGTAATTTAATGGTTTTACACACCATTAGTTGCAAATGTTCTTACTACACACGTTTTACCATTTGTATTCTTAACCAATCAACGAAAACATTCGTTTTGACCTATTAAAGGCAAATATCCGATTATATGTCATATTTCCACTTATCTTTATGTGGAAACTTAACATATAATGCACCTGTGGACTTGATATGATATTCACCAAGACACGAAATAATTTGACATTAAGATTTGTTTTGACTGTTTGTTGTCATGGTATACCAAATATTAAGGTCCGGTTAAGATTTCAAGATCTACTAAAAACATATGGCAGTAGTAGATAATAAATGACCACTATTACTAACTCTCTATTTGTTTAGTATTTAATTATCCTCCAGTGATATTAAACAGTTTATTTAAAGTAAATTATTGGCTTGTGTAAATTTAGTTGCATCAATTTCGAAAAATGTCATCTCGTCAAGTACCATTTTTGCTTTATGTGTCATTTTTGTGGTTTTTAAAGCTACACTCTCACAGATTGAAGGTTTTGACAACTTTTTTACGTTTTGTCTAGGAACGAGCCAATTTTTGCGAAAATCCATGGAAACTAGTTATATAAGACTGCTGACAATTGTTTTTATATTTAGCTTAAAAGAATATGTTTTATGCATTTTTCTTAAACCGTTAATTTTCGAACGGAAACATGAACATCAAGCATCTGATTTTTGTCAGCAGTCTTATGACACTGGTTTGCAGAAATTTACGCAAAAATTGGCGTATTCCAAGACAAACCATAAAAAAGTTGTCAACACGGTAAATCTGTGAAAGTGCAGCTTTAAATTGATTACGAATACAATAGTTTACAAATATTTTAACAATGATAACCTAAAAGCCCGTGACTAGAAAAATCATGCTTCCATCGTCATACATGTTCCAAAAGCATTTAAACAAATATAAACATCGTGAGTGAATCAAGCGGATTATGTTGTAAAAACATTTGCTAAAAGTATCAAATTACATGTAATTCAAGCTCTTTCATTTATTTTGAATCAATGCCATTTAATTGTTATCAAAAGTACTTTACAAGATTCCTTTCTTCGATGATGAGTGTACACGATATAGTTTCAAGTTATAATAGAGTTGGCGTTGAAACAAAATTAATTTCTTGTTATCAAGTGTGTTTTGGATGAGAAAGAACGAAGTTGCTCGGGCTCAATTCATTAATATTCAGAATATGTATGAAACCCTGCTAGCTTAGTTAGTTTAACAAAGAACTGGTCTATTTACTTTCGATGTTTATTCATGTGACATTCACAAAAATACTACTAGTTCGACTGTCTTAGCAATGCTCGCTCGTCTGTTCTCTCAACGCTCTATACGCTATAAATGTCCATCTCGTCAAATATCATTATGGCTTTATGTGTCATTATTTGTGGTATTTAAATTGATTACGAATACAAAATGTTACAAATATTTGAATAATGAGAACCTTAAAAGCCCGTTAACTTATGAGAATTCATGCTTCCATCGTCATACATGTTCCAAAAGCATTTTTACAAATATAAACATCGTGAGTGAATCAAGCTGATTATATTGTAAAAACATTTGCTAAAAGTATCAAATTACACGTAATTCAATCTCTTTCTTCTGGTTTCTGTTTTTTATTGGCCAAATGTTCATTCATGCAAACAATAAATAACATATAAATGACATATATATGTATATCATTTAATACAAACCGATATACCAAATAATATCAATGTGAACAAATAAATATTGATCTAGCTCTTTGTTTGAAAACTCCTTTTAGCATTTGGGACTTATTTTCTAAAAAACAAAATCAAAAATATATAAAAGGTAGAAAATGGGAAAGATGGTGTGTATTTGATGTTTAGGAATAGTGTTCCTAACATAAATGTTAAATTTAAAAATGAAAAAAAACAAACTACTAGCTTTAAAAAACAAGGATCTTATTAAGTACAGTACTTTGGTGGTTATTTCATTCAAATGCGCTTTACAATACTACTATACACTAGAGCTGTTTTACGAAGGTAATAAGTGTTCTAATTGTTGTCGTCGTCTATTATAGGTGTTAATTTTCTTCTTCATTTTTGTTGCTATTGTTTTCTCTATTTTTAGTCGTTTTCTAAGATATTTGACAAACATGGCACATGTTGGTATCTTTCCATCACATTTTGATTTAATAATGAAATTGTTTCTTAAAAGTATCATAAAATTTATTTGATAACAATTTTTTTCTTTGATTGGCATTTAATCACAACAGTTTATGTTTTTTGTGACAGTTTCCTAAAGCTCACTTCATTGAAAGAATTTGTTATGAATGTTCTAAATTCACCCCAAAACGTCTGCAAAATATGACATTCCCCAAACATTTAGATGTTTGAGTCGATGTTCATTACACAAATATCACATAACCTTGATGCAACAATATTGTACGTGTAAAGCTTGTCATTGTTTACAAGGATGTTCATTATGTATTTATATTGGAATTCCCGAAGTTTCGTATCTATTGTAAGTAGAGCGCCTGTGTGTACACATTTTTCCGTTGTATAGAGTTTAGATTAAATTGAGATTCCCAATTTTCTTCTCGAGTTTTATTTTCAGGTTTAAGTTGTATAATAAGATGCTTGTATACTCTTTTGCTATTTTTTTTTGTATTTTCCTCCATTTTACCTGCAAGTTGGTGTGTTATATGATATGCCTCCAATTTTCAGCCGGGTTTTCCAGTCATCAGGAATATTGCTGATTAAAGCATGATATTTTAAAAAATCATGTGTTTTCTGTAGTCATAGGAATGTTCGACATATTTTACACCCCTATTATGCCATTCTTTGGAAAAAAAAGTTTTATTATTAGGGACTTTTATTTTGCTGTTGTTCCATATAATTTATTTTTGCTACGATCGCAGTATCCGTCTTATATGTAAGCGATGCCTATGATTGTATAACTTTTAGAAGAAAAACATATTTTAATTGAAGATTTTGAATGCTTTTCGAATCCAAACAACTTTTAAAAATTAGATCTTCTCCAAACTGTTTGGTCATTTGCATATATACTTTGACCCATATAGATTGTTTGTTTAACATGAATTCTTTTTACCCAGCTTGCTTTAATTGCCTTGACAAAAATAGATATGTTGAGCATTTTGAAACCACCATTTCCATATTCTTGAATGATTTGATTTCTTGATATTTTATCGGGTTTTCCATTCCATAAGAATTTGTACATTTTGTTTTGTATCATTTTTTAACATGTTTCAGATGGTGTTTCCAAAACAGTTAGTAGGAATAGAAGTTTTGGGAACGCAAACGTTTTTTATTACAGCGATTTTGCCAAATTAAAAAATATTCCATTTTTTAAGATATGCCTCAAATTCTAAAATCTTATCAGTGGAATTTACTTATTCCATCTCAACTATGCCGTTGGTAAATGTTATGCCTAGCGCAGATGTTTGGGTGATTTGCCAGTTATATTTCTTACAAAACGGTATGTCAGCGTATTTAAGTGGACCTAATCGTAAAACTGCACGTTTAGCTTTATTTAATGTTAACCCAGAATTTTTTCTATAATCGTTTAGACTAATCATACGTTCTTCGAAAGATTGTTGTGTTCCATCCATATGGAAACTGGCATCATCAGCAAATAAGGTTTGTTTCAGTTCTGTATTATGTACATTTATACCTTTAATATTTTTGTTTGTATTGATTTCGACAGCAAGCGCTTCTATACAAATAAAGAAAAAGTACGGAGATAGGGAGCATCCTTGGCGTACACCATTTTTAATGTTGAAAAAAGTCAGAAAGATAACCGTTGTTGGTAACACAAGCCATTTCATTTTTATAAAATAATCGAACACATTTAATTATATTTTCAATGAAATTAAATTAAAGACGTTCCAACATAATTTTTGTGATCTAACCTGTCGAATGCTTTGTTAAAGTCTGAAAAAAAAATTGGCCATTTATATCATTTTCATTAATAGCTTCTTGTAAAATACGAACATTTTCTCCAATATATCTGCCTTTGATAAATCCTGTTTGTTCAGTACCAATTATATTATTTAGCAGGGGTTTTATCCTATAAGCAAATGCTTTTGAAGCTATTTTATAGTCAATGTTTAATAAGGAAATTTGTCTCCAGGTATTGATGTTACTTTGACCTGGTCTTTATTTTGGAAGAAGTGTTATGACGCTTTGTTTTTGTAGCTGAGTGAGATTGTCGTTGTCAATTGAAAAATTGAGTGAGTCTTTTAGATATGTTATTATTTCATTCCAAAACATTTTGTAAAATTCTGCAGTCAAACCGTCCGACCCTGGGCTTTTATCCAGTTTCATATTTTTAATAGCATTATAGCATTTAGTTTCTGATAAATGTTCGGGGTCCATGTTTTCTTCAGTAATAGTGTTTGTAATGTTTGTCAGAAATCGTGAATTAATAGATTCTTCTATATTTTCGTCCTGTCTGTATAAAGATTCATAATACGACTTAACATATATTTTATGTTTATCAGTTTCAATGTTTTCATCAATATTTAATAGTGTGATTGTTTTCATGCTGTGCACGTTTTTTTTCTAAATTAGCAAAACAATTTAGATCCAAGTAAGAGAAGAGTCACCGATGAAACAGATTTAATTAATCGTTATCAAGAGTACTTGACAAGATCCCTTTCTTCGATAATGAGTGTACGCCATATAGTTTCAAGTTACAGCAGGGTTGGCGGTTAAACATAAAATATTTATTTTCATAAAGTGTGTTTTGGATGAAAAAGAACGAAGTTGCTCGGGCTCAATTCATTAATTACAAAGTATGTATAAAACTGATTTATTATTTTTAAAGCTGATTATAGCCTTTAAAAATGATAAGAGTTTATACTTCAATGCCGTCTAAATGTTTCTAGTTGACATTATATTCTGTTAGTGATTGTATTCACCATTTTTATTGCTGCAACAAAAGCTAGTGTGGTTCTGTCACAGATTGCTGTGGTATTTTTCATGGTTTAAATTCCCAACTTTGTTAACTTTTGGTCCTAACTTAGGTACGACAACTATTACTTTTTTTCATTGAGTTGCGTGATTTTACCCACATACTTAACACTTTTCGAATAACAATTTGATAGTTGAGAGATTTTGTGTTCCCAATTCATTTTATAAACAAGAGTTAACGCATTAGCGTAACCTTGAGCTGTAAACTATCCATTTTTTTAAGGATTTTTTTAGATGTCCTTCTTTATTATTCATATATATTTATATAATCGAAAATGATGCTCATTTTGATGAAAATTTTCGATGTAACCGATGTAACCGATTGTAACTAATGTTACCGCGTAACCCGATAGAAAAAAAACACTTTTCCAAAATCTTTGCTGTAACTCATTGTAACTAATATAACCGCATAACTCTAATCAGATGTCGACCTAAAAACTCGATTTTAAGTGTTGAACTTTGATTTTGTTTTCATTGTATATAAATAACATTTATGGTACATAAAAGTATTTATGTAGCTTGCTAGGCCATTTCATTATTGGTTTGGCAATTTTACCGTTTCGTGGTACCGACAAGCGTTTATGTGCGTCGAGGTCTCACTGCCAGACTTCACCTGGCCTGATGACCAATCAGCTGGTAGGATGGATACCACGTGACGTTAACAAACAAATGTAATCTCTATCGCCATTATCCTTTGTCTTTAGCGAACAAGCTTTGCGTGAAACGCTTAAAAAATCAATAACCACCTCTTCCACATCCTCCTCCACACCAACTATACAATACATTGTGTCTAGTCCAACTTGTATCATTATATAAACTTTTGTATCAACCATATGATCTCTCTATCAACTTTGTATATTTTGTTTACATTTAACATAAATTGTGTAAAATTGTTTCCAATACTCCACACCCATTTTGCCATTTCAAGACACTTTTGATTATTAAGGGTTTATTTCAAATGTTTGTATGTTTGTATTCATAAATGTGTCATTACTGCCAATTTTGCAGATTTCTATGCTATTTTAGTGGCGGTTTTGGCCGCCAGATAAGTCATCAACATTTATCTTGTTTATACAAATGATGTATATTATTGTTACGGCATTAAATAAATACCCATATACAAACTTATCCTGGTCGTTTGTTGATTACTTACTAGCTGGGGATATGAGAGTCATAGCCAAGCCTGGTATAATACATAATATGTTCTGTTTATTTGCCTGTAACACTTGTAACTATAACGTGAGAAGGGTTACAAATTCGAAGCTCTCATTTTATGGGCCAATTTCTGGCTCTAATTGAATTTACATCGGATACATTAAGACAGCGCCCTTTAAAAGGATTTGCAGTTGGATGTTAACGCATTCTCACGATTGTTACGATACTATATGGTATAAAATGCATCATCAACCACTTCCCATACAAGCTGCACCGTATGTGATATATATTATCTAAATCAATTTTTCACCATATATAAATTAAAGCGCTGAAAGCTTTGAAAAACCTTTGAAAAATAAACAATTACGTAACTCAGAGAAGCCATTTTATCCATATAAGTCTGGTCAGATGTCGACCTAAAAACTAGATTTTTTAGATAAATCTTTGATTTGTTTTCGATGTAACCGGTTATAACCAATTGAACCGCGTAACCCGATATTTCTGATAGAAAAAACATTTTTCGAACTTTTAAAAAACTTTCCTATAACTCATTGTAACCATATGACTAAGATCAGATGTCAATCTCAAAACTATTTCTTTGATGAAAATTTTCGATGTAACCTGTTGTAACCAATGTAACCGCGTAACCCAATATTTGAGATAGAAAAAAAAAATTGCAAACTTTTCGAAAGCTTTGCTGTAACTCATTTTAACAAATGTAATTGCATAACTCTGATCAGATGTCGACCTGAAAACTTGTTTTTGATGAAATTGTTCGATGTAACCGATGTAACCGATTGTAACCAACGTAACAGCGTAACCCTATATTTGAGATAAAAAAAAACCAAAACATTTTTGCAAACTTTTCAAAAATGTTGCTGTAACTCATTTTAAATATTGTTACCACATATCTCTGATCATATGTTGACCTGAACACTTGTTGTTTGTTGAAAATTTTCGATATAACCGATGTAACCGGTTTTAACCAATGTAACCGCGTAACCCGAAATTTGAGATAGAAAAAAACACTTTTTCAAACTTTTCAAAAACTTTGCTGTAACTCATTGTAACAATTGTAACCGCATAACTCTGATAAGATGACGACATGTCAACTCGATTTTTGATGTTGAACATGAAAATTTTCGATGTAACCGATGTAACCAGTTGTACCCAATGTAACCGCGTAACCCGATATATGACATTGAAAAAATCACTTTTTCAAATGTTTCAAAAGCTTTGCTGTAACTCAATGTAACTAATGTAACCGCAGAATACTGATCAGATGTCCACCTGAAAACTCGTTTTTTGATGAAAATTTTCGATGTAAACGATGTAACCAGTTGTAACCAATGTAACCGCGTAACCCGATATTTGAGATAAAAAATACTTTCTCAAACTTTTCAAAAACTTTGCTGTAAATCATAATGTAACTGCATAACTCTGATCAGATGTCGACCTGAATACTTTTTGATGAATTTTCGAAGTAACGGATGTAACCGGTTGTAACCATTGTAACCGCATAACCCGATATTTGACATGTAACCGGTTGTACCCAATGTTACTGCGTAACCTGATATTTGAGATAGAAAAAACACATTTGCAAACTTTTCAAAATCTTTGCTGTAACTCATTTTAACAAATATAATCGCATAACCCTGATCTGATTTCGACCCGAACACTTGTTTTTGATGAAATTTTTCGATGTAACCGATGTAACCGATTGTAACCAATGTATTAGCGTAACCCGATATTAGAGATAGAAAAAAACACTATTGCAAACTTTTCAAAATTTTTGCTGTAACTCATTGTAACTAATGTAACCGCATAACTCTTATCGACCTAAAAACATTAGTATTACTGAACTTATGATAATAAATATATATGTATTTTATGATGATTTACTTCCATCAACTTCCATTATAATCGATTATGATGGGTTATAACCAATAATCACCATCATGAAGCTCCTACGAGCTTGAAAATAACACACAGTGAACATGATCATTAGGTACCTTTAAATATCATTTTTCACTATTTACTGTTATCATACCGACATATCTGAACTTTCACTTTGAAATCATTCAAATTCATAGAAACTATTACAAATGTTACTCTGTATACAAAACTTTTATTTCAAATACTAAACTAGTAATTCCAAACAAACTCAAATTTGTATCCAACGTTCATAACGGTCCATTTCTCTGCAGCCATATTACATGTTAATATAGGAATATTCCACCTACTTTTCATTTCCATTCCAAGAACTTTGCCTAATCAGGCGGGGGATATCAATTCAACGAATTTACTTGTTAGGTAATGTTTTCGAGAAGCAGACTTCAAATATATTGATATAAATATGTTATATGTCATTCGATATGGCTAATTGTGTTGTAGTTCAGGTTTATTTGACGCATGTTTTTATCAAGAAATATGTAGTAATGAATTATTTATGTCGTAAGTGAAACAGCTGTTGAATTCATCAAGGATTGGCATGGTATAATTATTGCATCGAGTAGAGCTATATTTTATATCAATCATACCTCCGAAATTGAATGCTGCAAAGTCTATGTCTAAATCGCGACTATCCTCACACTGATTAAGCATTAAACAGGTAGATGGAATAGATCACTATCAAAACCCTTGAATGAATGTAGATGTGTATATATTACAATATATTTTGTTCCATTCGAAATGTTCATCCATTTTTCAGACAAACTAAATGATGTTCCAGGTACAACACTATATTCGACAACCAAAACGTTTCTGGTACCCTACATAAATAAGAACAAACCTTCAACCACCATTGACCTGATCTGTCCACATCCTCCACTCAAATCGTTTTCCCTTTCTCATTCGCCGTATTTGTTTTCCATATATTCGCTTCCTCTTCCTTACCAATTTTTGGCCTCATATCCCCATCTTTATTCTTCATATTTCATTTTGATAATATTCGATAAAAACAAAACAGCATTAAAATCAGCTTAACGGAATAACAGAAGCGAGACATAGTATAAGCTTTATCCTCTATTCTGTATATTTATTGTTTTGTGCAAATATCAAATGTCTTCATTTCGCGTGCAAATAAGTAATTTTTATGCTCAAAATGTATACACAATGTGAATGAAATATTTGAAAATTAATTTACCATAATTATAAACTCTGTGTGATTTCAATAGGCAAGACTCGTCTTTTTGTAATATCCTGTGCAGTAAAACATACGGCAGCTGTTTTCCGAATACATATCTTTTATGTGTATGTTGTAAGTTGTATAAGTTTAAACAGAACTGACACTTCTAGTTATTTCTACACATGCAATGTTACTATTTTGTTTTACTTTTAAAGACATATTATTTACTGACATATTCAATTCCAGTTGTCGACCATGTTCCTATCATCAATGCTAATTTAGAATCATCAAACGAATAAACAATAATGCTATTGATGTATTTGATATCGATTTATTAACATTTTGTTCAAATTCTACTAAATGGTGTAATTATTTTTTATGTCAACAAGAATTATATAATTCATGTATGTTTGACTTTCAATCTTTTAGTTTAATTAGACTTTTGTCTTTGGTTTTGGTTAGAAGCCACCGTTTTCACTTTGAAATATTGTTTCGGTTAGATGGCATTAGTTGACTCGTTGAGGCCAAAGAGCAGACGATCCCGTTGTATAGTTCATTTATGGCAAGTTTTCTTACCGGTTACCTACCGTCATATAATGTAAGGACATTCCAAACAACATTAATGAGAAACCGACCCCTACAAAAGCAGGTCACTTTTCGCACCTGCAAGAGATTGCCGCCAGCATTCCCGAGCTAGACGGTTATGCTGATATATCTTTGTTGATATGTAGAGATTGGTTGGAGGTACATCATGTACTTGACCAAAAGGTTTTGCGTTTCAGGGAAGAAGCTTAAGCAGTCACACGTCACATCGAGAGGATGTTTTACCGCTTCATGGTCGATGAGAGGGAATATTTAAAGATCTTTTAGTATAAGGTTAACAGTCCTGTAAATGAGATGATTGAATACAGGATATGGGTTCATGTGTTAGGCAATAAGCCATCACCATTAGTAGGTCTTATGATGTTAAGAGTTTTGTCTCTTACAATTTAATGTAGATGACGGACAGAAGTCAATACCTACTCAGGCTGATGCCATAGACCTTTGGTTCAGAACTAGAGATGACGTCATGAAAAATGGCAAATTCCGCCTTCACAAGATAGCTTCTAACAGCGCAGCGGTCCATGAGTAGTTTCCTCGTTGATGACTTAGCAAAGAACCAAAAGGCAGGTTGACTTTCTAGTAGATCAATACAAACAATTTATTGAGTATTTCTGCCCAACTAGCTGCTGCATTAATTATTTTACCATGTGATTTTGTCTTACGCTTTCTTTCTTTAAATAAAGAAAAAAATATCAATATTAATACATTTTGATATATAACCTACATTTAAAATGTTATCATTGAGTCTAAGCGGATATGGAGTTTGCAAACGGTTAATCCAGTCAAGTTCTGCGAGGCATCTTGCTTTGCATTTATAGGAATTACTTTCTGTATCTTTAAATTATATATGTTCTATTGGATAAATGGTTATTGTTTCCAAACTATGTCCGGCTTTATACAAATGTTAATATAAAAAAAGGTCAAGTGGTTATTATTCTTTTTGATTTATATATATGTTCTCTAAAGTGGGCTTTCAATGGCCTCCCTTTGTAAGCCATTTGAATCGAACTATATTAAAATAAAGTCTTTATTTTATGTCTAGATCAAGACCAGAAGTTAAAACGTATGTTTTAATTTAAATTTTAGCTAAGTTACGGAGCTTATTTCTGTAGTTTTTCATATAAAAATCTGATACATAGCTCATTAACCTTTACATTACGAGTATAAATTTACGTAGGTCTCAATCGAAGAGGAAACAAATCGATGAACATTATAATAAGATTTATATGAAAAACTACAAAAACAAGCTCAGTAGCCAAATTTAACCATAAACCCCGTTTAATGGCACAGGGCAAACGCCAAAGACATAGAACGCAAAAACAAAAAAATACCAACAAGAAACATGAAACAACAGCACGAAACTCCACAATAAACACAGTGTCGAAGTCGACATAAGGCGATACATGTCACAAAATCAGATATGTGCCTCATCTAGGTCACTTCAAATGCTAGCACTGGTTCAATAGCTTAAATTGGTAATCAAATTTTATTAAGCTGCTATATTTCGATTATAGATTAGTGATACATGATATAAGCTATGCAGACACTTCATTTGCCACACATAGTGTGTAAAACCGAAAAATAATGCAGGACGAAACGTATGATTTTAAAATAAAAAAATGTCACAAAATTGAATGACTTAAGTTACCCCGTATGTACACAGTGTATTTGGCATAGCAAAGAGAATGTGAAAAAAACATCATCAAATTAAAGAATAAACAACAGAAGAATATAATATAGTGAGAAATACGTTTAAACTTTACAAATGCTAAAAGACATAGGATAGTTTACTGGTCTATGTGATGTCCAAGCGTGAATGAATTTATTCGACACAAATAATCTGACAGCTAAAAAATATTAAGTTCAAATGTGTAAAGAAATTTAGTCGGAGACACAATTAATACAATTGAATGAAGACACATATGTGTAAAATCATGAAACTCATGAAATAAACTGCTTTTATTGAAAATGTTGAACAATTTGTCAAGGTCAAAAAATATTTCTATGCCAAAATGATAGGTCTTTTAAAATATGACAAACTTAGATCTTTTAAAATATCTCAAATCAAATAATGTCAGAAAATAGCATATTGTTTCGATCAAAGTTAATAAACAAAGAGATGAACAAGCACGTATTGCTTGACAAACAAGAACATTTGGTGACAAAAAAAGGGGTTTTATTACAGCAATGAAAAAAGTGAAAGCAATCACAAACAGTATATATCTGTCAAGAGAATAATATTGCAGGCATTGAAGTATAAAGTGTAGCAATATTTAAAAGTTATTATCCATTTTAAGTACTCGTTAATCAGTCAGATACGTCTTCTGCAAATAAATGAATAAAGCCCGAGCAACAGGTATAATTAATCCACATTACCCTCATATATTTCATCGGTCACCCTTCTGTAACTTTAAACTATATGGCGTACATTCAGTATCAAAGAAAGAGTTCTTTCTAATGATAAAGATCATTTAATTATTTTTCATCGGTGACCCTTCTGTAACTTGAAACTATATGGTATACTTTCTATATCGAAGAAAGAGCTTGAATAACGTGAAATTTGATACCTTAAGAAAATGTTTAAAAAGCATAACTCAAAATATAATCGGTGTCAGAACAACAGTGGCCTTTTTTGGAGCAATAAAATGGTTAAAACCATCACCAACATAATAAATATGTCAACATAATTATGAAGTCTAACCAGTTGTAAAAGTTATAATCAACTGTAAACACTTATCAATCAGCCTTGCAAATCTTTCTAAATGAATTAATTGAGCCTGATTAACTGTTCTAACTGATCCAAAACACACTTGATAACCAGAAATTAGATATTGTTCACCGCAAACTCTTCTGTAACGTGAAACTATATAGAAAACATTCAATATCAAAGAAAGTGATTTTGCAAAGTTCTCTTGATAACGATCAATTAAATATTTTTCATCGGTGACTCTTCTGTAACATGAAACTATAAAAGGTACATTCAATAACAAAGAAAGAGATCTTGCAAGGTACTCTCAATATCGACCTGTGGAAGTATATGTTTCATCGGTGACTCTTTTGTAACATGAAACTATAAAAGGTACATTTAATAACAAAGAAAGATATCCTTACAAAGTAATCTTAATATCGACCTATCAAATATAAGCCGCGTCGCACGATTTTGGGCCTTCGGGCATACATTTGCCATTACAATGTTTTAAGGTATTTGAATAAAATGCTATTTCAGGAAGTTATTCAGAAAAATTCATGATGATAACACTTTAATATCGTAAGATACGTGATTACTAGTGGGACCATGTATTGCGCATTTTGAATTCTAAATTTGACTTCATTCAAATGACGCCGTTACGAAAGCACATTATTCAAATGACGTGCAAAATAACGTATCAATATTATAAATAGCTTATAATTTCAAATATTTTTAAGGAACATAAATTAAGATAAAAATGCTGAATCATTTTTGTATTTTTAATGTATTTGGCTGTTTTAAACACAGACTATTAATCCAGTCAGAATATATCGGTACGAAATCCATGGTTGCTATGGAAACATGAGTTAACCCATGGTCATAAATTTACGAGAAAATGATGCACCAATAACAAAACTTAGAAAGAAAGAAGTTTGGAAGAAACTGATTTACATAGAAAAACCCCCATTATTTTGGCATTTTTTATTAATGATTATTTCATTTGTAATAATTATGTCCGAAGTCCCCATATCGCACGATGCGGCTCAATTTATTATGTTTTATCGGTGACTCTTCTGTAACATGAAACTAAGTGGTATCCATTAAATATCAAAGAAAGAGCTTGAAATACGTGAAATTTGATTATGTGAATAAAATCGTTTAATGTCCCGATATTTGATAGTTTTGGTATTTTTATGCAAACACATTAACCCTAAACTTAACCCAAGTCCTTAACCCAGCACACATTTGGTTATATTTTGATTTAACGTCCAGAATACACTTCATCTCGTACATTTGAATCATACTCCATACCAATGCTTACAGAATAGATGCAAACAGAACAGAACAGTTCATCGTTGTTATTAATTGTGTTTTGGATGAGCCCAACCAAAAATCATTCATATATAGAAGATGAATTTAACTGGTCGTTTATACTTAGTTTATTTTAACGTTTATAAGAGTAACTCTTCATACTTTAATGTCCTCTTAGAAGATGAATTTAACTGGTCGTTTATACTTAGTTTATTTTAACGTTTATAAGAGTAACTCTTCATACTTTAAGGTCCTCAACTAGATAATTGTTACAAATTCATTATATTTGTTATTGTTTTCACATTATTAGTTGCTGCAATAAAAAAAAAACCTTGCTGTTTCGTCACCGAATATTGTCGTATTACAAGAAATACATGCCAAATAAACTTATTTAACAAATGTTGACTTTTTGTTTAAACATACATATGACATCTGAGTTGTTGACAGAATTCGATATGTTTCTGATGTTCTAAAATACCTTTTTTCCACATATTATGTGCTGATATTTCCTTTTCTGTAGAAACCCTTTGCAAACTATAAGGTTCTGCAAAACCGTTTGAGTTTTGCATGCGGTATGTCACTAATCAACTTAATTCGACTTGTTTGTGATTGCGTTTCACAATTTTCGAGCTACAATTAATTCCTCTTTGTTGGTTTTTACACACGATGAATTAGCTAAGTACACAAGATTCCACTTTATATCTTCCCTTAGACATGACTACTTATGTGAAAAACTACAGAAACATGCGCAGTAGCAAAAAGTTTAAACATAAACCCGGTTTAATGGCACTCGGTAAACGCCAAAGACATAGAACACAAACACAAAAAGTCACAAACAAAAAACATGGAAGAACAGCACAAAACTCCACAAAGACACAGAGCATACATACTATATATATAAAAAAAACTAGGTATGTTTATCAAGGATGAACACAGGGAAAGCAAAAGGATATTGGCCATTAGTCATCGAATGATGTGATGTTACACACTATATGTGAAAAATTTTACATTTTAGACGCTTCATTAAAGATTTTTGTAGTTGACTGTTTAGATGTGACATAATATTTTCCTAAAACACGATCATTAACCCATTTTCTATGGTTTCCCTACAATTGTTGAGATTATTTTAAATATATTTTGCAATGAAATACAGAATGTGTTAGGTTGTTACGTGTGTTGTTTTACGCACTGTCTGCCGAATTAAATTAGTTCACGTGTGAACAAATTTCGTCCTTATCCAGATACGATAAAAATCAAATAGTGTATTATTATTTATTTTTTTTCACATTTTCCACGTTAGAATAAAATCCTCCTTTTATCGAAATTATTTCTTTAAATGCCATGCATTGCAAATAACGTTTATAACACGGTCTGCTTAATTATGACAGACGATATACAGCTTGATTGGTAGGTGGGGTTGAATGTATTCAATTCCTGTACCCAAAAATAAAATCTAAGAAACAAGGCCTGCGGCCGCTTTCATAAACAATAGACTGTTCAGAACAAGACGGAACAAGGGTGCAAGTATTTTTTATAAACGTTCAATCTCTGCAGATGTTTGATATTTAATTCTGAAGGTTGAGTAATGTTATGGTATTACCGAATAGTTTGAGCTCCAATCTTTGTTGATATGCCATCGCCTTGTATAGGTTTGGAAACTTAACTTATAAAGCACGTAATGACTTACAATCTTGACCAAGACACGAAAGAATTTGATATTAAGATTTATTTTGACTGTTTGTTGTCATTGTATACGAAATATTTAAACCTGGTTAAGATTGAATTGCCTACTTGGACCTGTAGCTATTGTTGCTTCATTTAAAACATTTATGTCAATCTAACATATGTAAATCAATATAATTAGTTTTGTTCAAAATATACAGCATTCCAAATACAATAAAGACACATCTATCATCACATAATTATTAAGCGTACAATGACTTTCAAATCATATAAATCAAAATAGTAGGAAAAAGTATAGTGTATACTTACTCATGTTTTACCGTTTGTGCGCATTTTAATACAGAGACAAATTAATCTTTTTTGAAAATGCCAAAAGGTACAACTATTATGGAATGAACTAAAACAATTCCTAAAATTGGTTATATTAACTCACACGGACTAGCACTATTTTTTTCTGAACAGACAGTCACAAAAAAACTCAGTTTAATTAGTTACCTGGTTGTTTTATTTATGACATTTTATTTATTTTATTTTTTCTAATCAAACTTGATCATCCCTGCCCAGCTTCAGCACGACCTTAAGCTTCGTTCATTTCATCTCTCGAGGCATACTGCGTTTTCCCCTATTTTAACTCTCTATTTCTATAGTATTTAATTATTCTCCAATTATTAAAATCACTTATTTAAAATAAATTCTTGGGTTGTGTAACTGAATTTGCATCAATTACTAAAACTGTCTTCTCGTCAAGTACCATTATGTTATTATTTGCTGTATTTGAATTGACTACGAATACAATGTTTTACAAATATTTGATTAACGAGAAAATTAAAAGCCCGTAACTTATGAAAATTCATGCTTTCATCGTCATACATGTTCCTAAAGCATTTAAACAAATATTAAAATCGTGAGTGAATAAAGCTGATTATATTGTATAAACATTTGCTATAAGTATCAAATTACAAGCAATTCAAGCTCTTTCTTTGATATTGAATTTATGCCACTTAGATTCAAGTTACAGATGGGCACCGATGAAACAGATTTAATCGTTATCAAGAGTACTTGATAAGATCCCTATCTTCGATAATAAGTGTACGCCATATAGTTTCAAGTTACATTAGGGAAGGCGGTGAAACATAATTTATTTTTGATTATCAAGTGTGTTTTGGATGAAAAAGTACGAAGTTGCTCGGGCTCAATTTACTAATTTACAGAATATGTATAAAACTGATTGATTCATTTTTAAAGTTATTTATATCTTTTTTAAAAATGGTAAGAGTTTATATTTCAATGTCGTGTAAATGTTTCTGTTGACATAATTATTCTGCTAGTGACTGTATTTAACATTTTAACATTTTTAATGCTGCAATAAAAGCCAGTGTTGTTCTGTCACAGATTGTTGTGGTATTTGTTCAAGCTTTAATTTCCCAACTAATATTAACTGTTTGTCCGACATATATGCAATGTCGTGACATCTTTCGACCTCTGAGTGATGATGCAGTGCTCGAAATGTTTTCGACGCATTTCTCTTTTTTTAAATGTAAATAAACTATTTATTTTTCGAATAACAATTTGATAGTTGACAGAATATGTGTTCCCAATTCATTTCATACACAAGCGTTTACGCATTATTGTAACCATGGACTGTACACTATCAATTTTTTTTAGGAAATGTATTTTTCGTTAGAAATGTCTTTCTCTAATATTGATATGTTTTATATAATCGAAATTGATTATTTTACACATTCACTATGATATGCCAATTAAAAATATTAAATACGGGATGACTTTGGTTTTTGACCTATAAACAAAATGATTGCAATAATGACTTATATATCTGAAATGGAATTAAACATAGTGAGATAAACACATCATGTGTTATAAACATTTGCTTTCAGGATCACATTTCAAATCATATAAGCTCTGTCTTTAATATTGACTTTACGCCATAAAGGTTCAAGTTACAGAACGGTCGACGATGAAACATTTTAAATCATTCGCAATCAAATGTGTTTTGAATCAATTCAAAAATAAGAATTTGAGGAAATTCAGCAAGAAGCTTTATATTTTTATCCGGTGCAACATATAGTGTACCTTTACAGAATATATACATCGAACTACCATAGAACCGCCAAGGGACAGAAGACGCGAACACAAGCTCATTCTATTTTACATGATAATTATTTTGATGACTCAGAACCACTTGATGTCAATGATACCCTTGCTTGTTGGAGATACAACCACCTATAATCTTCCTAACTCGAGAAATACCCGCTCCATCCCATGCCGATCTCAGCTACAGTCAAACTATTTTCTCCCTTCTACTATCTCTTCTTGAAATGCGCTAGGTGACAAAACTCGATCAGCCCCATTCCAGTTTCCAAACCCAATCTGAACAAAACCAACACAACTTTTGCTCAAGTTTATTACGAAAATATATCGAGAGTCGAGTTTGCACAATGTAAGGCGTCGCATGCATTTAGCTCGCTTAAGTAGCACTTTTTTCTAGAAATGGTGGAGATTGTCCATGTTTCAATTGCGGGAAAATTGAAGGCGCATAGCCCTTCTTTCCTTTGCCCACTGTACCAAGATTTAAGAGCAAGCTCACTTGAAAAGTTCCACATCTCCAGACCAATTTTGTCTCTTTGGCTCAAAAGAGGCAAACGATCTCAACTATCTTCAAATGTGTCCAAATATTTATAAAACAAATTAAAATGTTTTTATTAATCATCTACATATGTAGAACATTCCTGACTTCTACCACCTACTCCTTGACATGTCATTTCTGGGGATTTTTACACGCACTCTTCAATCAAATTTATTTCCTACTAAGCCCTTCAATGCACGTAATTTACACAAACGATTTTACATTTTAAAGCCGCTTGTTGGAACGGCATATTCCATCTAATTCAGTTTGCGCTTTTTATTGTTCTAGTTTGAACATGCTTATTTTTTATTTATTTCAAGCCAAATAAGTGAAATCCACTTTTTTAAAGTTTTGTTTTTATCTTGGTACGAACAATACGTCATTTATGCAACATGTTTTGATTATTGAGGTTAAAAAAACCTGATTAATTTTCATCACAATTTTTTACTAAATATTTTTAAGTTAACAATTTATTTTTGCACAATTCAATAATAAACATTCACGTATGTACTTTACCTTGGCCAGTAAAATATCCTGTTTATTTTGGTATATATTGTTTTGAAACATTTCTTACTGTATTATATTATTTTGAGACATTTCCTTACCTTTGTCATATGTTTATACATTTCATCCTCCATTTTAGTGCTTGCACATACCGTTTATTCTAAACCTATAAACAACATATTATTATTTTTTTTCAAAACTCTGATTATCAACTTAACGTATTAAACCAGTGCTATCTTTGGTAGTGAGTGACCTAGAACAAGTAAAATCCAATTTCGTGACATCTTTTGACTGTTTTGTTTTATGTTCAACGAATATGTGTTATTTCTTTGGTCGTGACCAAGACACAAATTAAAGCATTCTATTACATTGTTCAAATCCAAGTGCATACGGCAAGTATTTGAGGTTTAGTTGAAATATTGGAATATTGAAAAACTTCATAATTGACCTTGTAGCTATCATTTCCTTATTTAAAATGTTTGTGTTATCTGTCAAGTACATCAACAAAATTATTTCAAATATTAGTTCAAATTTTAAAGGATTTATCATACTATAAGACACATTTATCATCAGACAACTTTAAGATCCCAAATAATGACTCCAAACCCATATTAATTAAAATACTAGGAGAATTGCTCTGTATATATCCGTCAGTGCAACTTTTTGTCAAACTTTGCGATAAATAAAAACCTATAGAATACGCCTCTTGAATAACATTCTATTGCACCGATACTCAAGTAGGTAGTATTATGTCCCTGCGGCTTTGAGGAAGAAATCAGCTCGTGTGATGGTCATCAATATTCCGCTTTAGCAGCTTAGATCCCGTCTTTCTAGCTTATATGAGACTGCGGAGAAATGGGTTTTGATGCAGCTGTCATCAAGATTGGTTTCAAGCAGATAAGTTAGTTTATCAGCAAGTATTATAAGAGTTTCAGTGAATTTGTATCATATGCTGTCAATAGTACGCTTCCTTACCACCTGACGTTTATTGTTTTTATTTCTAAAAGCTTTGATAATGTCAAATGAATCTGAAGATTCACTCTTCGTGCTGCAAGATAAGATAGAATTATAAAAGATAGGGGTTGTAGTGTCCGCTGGTGTATCTATTTCAGGATCAGATATTGGAGTCATGTAATCTTTGAATGGTTGCAACTCTCAGTTACAGATGCTCTATGTCCATCTGGCTGCTGAGTTAATATTATCATAGAGGTAGAAATAAAAAATGAGTCTGAAAAAAATGCCAATGATTATATTCAGGGCAATAGAAGACTTGTAAATGAAGTATTAGATTATATTTTTTATAGCTGATTTTAGATATCGATAATATCTTTCCATAAGTTGAAAATACATTTTATCAATCCAGTAATGATAAATAAAGCAAAAAAAAATCTAATTAAGTTCGCGTACGATTTTATGGAATACACTGTAATTTTAAAAGAAGGTACGACTGCAGAGCCAATGAAAAAAATCGTTCTGTTTTTATAATGTTGGTGTCTTATGCAGGACCCTTAGTTAACAGGTGTGTAGTATATCGTTTTGGCACTCAACGTGTGTATAATATAAGATAACAAAGGAGGATTTAATTTCAGTTCGAACATTGCGAAACGCATTCACAAACAAGTCAAGTTAAGTGAATGAGTATCGTATGCAATATGACATTATTCGATGAAAAATCAACAAATATATTTTTTAAAAAATACGCACAAAATGATTGTTCAAAAAAACCTGAAAAAGCATCAGGAAAAAGGGTGTTTTAAACAAGAGGGTCATGATGGCCCTAAATCGCTCACCTGAGTAAAAGACTAGAGTAACCTGATATTTGTTTTCAAGAAATATTGAAAAACATACTGGTCAAACATGTTGTCTGGATAATCATTGACAGAACTTACCACAGTTGCCTGCACTCTGACAGGACTTGTCACAGTTTCCTGCACATTGACAGGACTCGGTGATTGACTGCACACTGACATGATTTTGTTCAGTTGCCTGCACACTAAGGGGACTTGATGATTGACTGCACACTGATATAATTTGATACCTGCACACTGACAAGACTTTGTTCAGTTGCCTGCACACTGACAGGACTTGACAATTGACTGCACACTTACTGCACTTGGTACAGATACCTGCACACTGACAGGACTTTTTCAGTTGCCTGCACACTGACAGGACTTTGTTCAATTGCCTGCACACACACATGACTTTGTTCAATTGCCTGCACACTGACAAAACTCTGTTAAATTGCTTGCACACTGAAATAACTTTTAGTATAGGTACACAAACAACAAACAGTGCACCATCTAATAAAATCAATAAACTGCCTTAAGCTCTAAAAATCAAATATCAGAACACATGCAGCACCTTTCACTTATATCATTGATTCTTCATTCTAGGTCAACATCACCTTCCTTCACATGTTCAAAATCAAATTTTTCTTTAAACATATTAAGGCTTATTCACTACCGACACAGAAGATAAGATTGTAGCTTCGAAAAATTTACATGAAGCTTACAATAATTTACATGAAGTTGGAAAAGTCTGATTATTCAATTTATCATTAAGTAAAAATGAAATTTCTTCTAAAGAATAAAGTGTATAATAATTTTTTGAATCAATGAACCTTAAAAAAGAACAATAATTACCTTAGAAGTGACTATGTTGAAGACTTAATAAAATTTAAAATATATTTCCTTGTTACTAAAAATAGAAAGTAGTGGAATCTCCAACAAAACGGGAGACCATATAGCAGGACTTGCTGCCCTTACTTCAAGAGTAAACTTCGTGCTCTGGTGAGCTAAAAATCCCAAACAGATCCAGGTCTAAACCAAAAACCAACAATGGTTAAATAAGTTTATAAGGCAAGTATAGCCTAAGTTGCGGCAACATTTGTTAATAAAATAACGAGTTTCTTTTTGCAGCATGAATAATGTAACAAACAAACATATTAAAATTGTCAGAAGAATAATCTTGAAGACATTTAAGTGTAAAGTGTAACAATTTGTAGAAGTTCTAATACACTTCAAGAACTCAACGACCAGTCGCAAGTGGAATTTCATACCATAGGCAAATGTTTCTTTTTCTCATTTATGTTTTCACATATAATCTGTATCAGCAAACAGTTCTATATTCTTATCTTAAAATCTAAGTTCTAGTTATTTTGTAAGGATAAACATCCATACAAAACAATAATGCTTACGCACACTCATATACCGTTACATTCGCTCACCCAAGGGCAAGCATTAAAACACACACTAAAACATAAGCGCTTATACTTTAAATATACACGCACTCATACACATGCAAACACATACTTTCGAATGATGTTCGTTCAATCGATGTCCACTTAACTAGCTAGTGTTTTCAAGAAGTGGACTTCAAATATATTGATATAAATTATATTATTATAGTCCTTCGATTTTTATAAGGCTAATTGTGTTGATTGTTTTTATAAAGAAATAGGTAAAAATGAAGTATTTATGTCAAAAGTGCAACTGCGGCTGAAAAATAATTTCATCAAGGATTGGTATGGTATACTTAGCTAATCGAGTAGGGCTATATGCTATATGAATCATACCGCCAAATATTGAATGTTACAAAATAACGTAAGTCTATGTCTAAATTGCGACTATCCTCACACAGATTAAGCATTAAACAGGTAGATGGAATAGATTACTATCAAAACCCTTAAACGAACGTTAATATACCATTTGTAATCTATTAGAACTGTCATTTTGTTTTAGAGTGCACATTGTATACTGAACTCTGAGTTAGATATTTACCGATGTATTTTAGACAACGTCCCAGTATTCATAAATATGTTGAACTCTTTCATATCGAAAATGAAACTATTTTAAAAAAAAATGTAAGTGTGCATATTATTGAAGCATTTGAATTGAGAAAACACTACGTTATACTCCATTTAATTTGTATATGTTTGTTGTGATTGTCATCTATTGTTTGTTAACAATTTAACAGTAACTGAATCATGTGCACTGATGAAGACAAATATAAATATTAACTTTTGGGGTACCTCTCTATGTATATATGTACAAGTTTTTCCAGATAGGTCTATGACTTTCTTGGAAATAAATGTTCTGTTCTGTTCTGTTTTGTTCCTTTGATCATAACACTCCCAATACCTCTACTACAGAATAAACACAAGACGAATGTTGATGCTATGCATCAATATCGCGGCTGAATGGGTTTTACTGAAGTTAATACGTGAAAAATATCGATACCCAATTGGCTCAATAAAGTCATTAGACAATATATACAATTGTTAACAATCCGAATAAATACGGACATAGCCGAACTATGACGGTTTAATCAACTTTCTACATCGTAGTTACTCGGTCGTCTCCGGCATGCGTAAATTATTTAGACTGATACCTTGCATTATCACCGATAAAATTATTGGTGTCGGGTCGTTTCGGCCGAGATATCATTTCGGCCTGATCCATTTCATTCTACTTTTATTCATTTATGTTTGTTTTAAATCGTGTGAATTACGCTTTGAACTTTCATTTTATATCAGTTAATTCTAAATTGTGTTAATTTCGTTATTGCGACTTATATTTGTTAGTAAAACCGTGTAAATTAAGCTTTGTACTTCCATTTTATATCACTTAAATTTAAAATAGTCAATTATTGTCGTGTTCAGGCACTTATATTTGTTATGAAATACATAATTTAAACTATTTTTAACAATATGCCCGTAAATTCTCACATGCTTATTTACTACCACCGCGTGTATATAAATCGTTTTCACAGAAAGTAAATTTCTAAAATAACGAACTCGTATGACCGGCGACCAGTCAATACAAAACCACAAAGAATAACTTCATTAATTTCCTGTTTGAAACATTAGGATTATTCGTTTTATATGACGTTTTGGAAGTTTTACACGCATCAAAACGGTTATTGACGACAAATTTTAAGTAAAGTTGAATAAGAGTTGATATCATTAACAAATCTTCTTTTTTTTCATAGCTAAAATTTATCCGTATACACTTCCCCATTGACAATTCCAGGCCGCGTCTAATAAGCTACAATCGAAAAGATTAAACTTAAAAAGCTTTTTGTTTGTTGATATCATTCTTAAAGAAATTTGTAGTAAAAACTACTTAATGTAGTATCTATTGTAGATGTGTATATATATTTTGTTCCATTTAAAATGTTCATCCATTTTTCAGTCAAACTTAATGATTCCAACAGGAATATAAGTCTTGGCAACCAAAACGTTTCTGATATCCTACATAAATTATCCACCATTGACCTGACCTGTCCACATCCTCCACTAAAATCGTTTTCCCTTTTTCATTCTCCGTATATTTTCAATGTTTTCGCTTCCTCTACTATACCAATTTTTGGCCTCATATCCCCATCTTTATTTCTCATTTCATTTTGTTAATATTCGATTTTAAAAAACAACAACATTAAAAGCAGCTTTACGGAATAACAGAAGCGAGACATAGTATAGGCTTTCAAGCTATATCCTCTATTCTGTATATTCAGTGTTTTGTGCATATATCATATGTCTTCATTTCATGCAATGTTACCCTTGCAAATAACTAATATTTATGCTCAAAATGTATACACAATGTGAATGAAATGTTTGAAAATTAATTTACCACAATTATGAAATCTGTGTGAATTCAACAGGCAACACTCATCTTTTTGTAATACCCTGTGTAGTAAAACATACGACATCTGTTTTCATAATACATACTTTTTTATGAATTTGTTGAAACTTGTATGAGTTTAAACAGAACTGACACTTCTAGTTATTTCTAAACATGCAATGTTAATTATCTGTTGTATTATTTTTAAAACATATTATTTAGTGATATACTCAATTCCAATTATCGATAATGTTCCTATTATAAATGATAATTTAGAGTCATCAAACGAATAAACAATAATGCTATTGATATATTTGATATTACAAACATTTTGTTACAGATTCTACTAAATGGTGTAATTATTTTTTTATGTCTACAAGAATTATATAATTCATGTTTGTTTGACTATCAATCTTTTAGTTTAATTAGACCAGAACTTTTGTCTTTGCTTTGGGTTAGAGGACACAGTTTCGAGTTCACTTTGAAATAATGTTCGGGTTAATTGACTCGTAGAGGCAAAAGAGCAGACGATCTTGCTGTAGAACTTATTTATGGCAACTTTTCTTACAGGTTACCAACCAATATAGAATGTAAGGACATTCCAAACAACATTAATGAGATGCCGACCCAAAAGAAGCAGCTCATTTTTCGCACCTGCAAGACATTGCATCCAGCATTCCCGAGCTTGACGGTTATGCTGATATATCTTTGTTGATAGGTAGAGTTCTGTTGGATGTACATCATGTTCTTGACGAAAGACTTGGGCCTTGAAACTATCCTTATGCCCAGCCTTTGACAACGGCTGAACATTAGTACTTACCTATTTTCGGCGTCTATCTTCCACAAAAGCCAGATCAGATTCCTTGGGGTTTTAAAAGTTAGGCAAAATTCCGTGGTTTTTCATTGAATGACGTTCCATGACAGGACCCGATCTCAGAAATAGTTTGTTAGGTATCCTTTTGCGTTTCAGGAAAGAAGCTTAAGCAGTCACAGGTCACATCGAGAGGATGCATTACTGCTTCATGGTTGATGAGAGAGAATATTTAAAGTTCTTTTCGTATAAGGTTGTAAATGAGTTGATTGAATACAGGATATGGGTTCATGTGTTCGGCAATATGCCATCACCAACAGTAGTCACTTACGGTCGTAGAAAGTCAGTCCAAAGTAGGTCTCATGTGGTTAAGAGTTTTGTCTCTGACAATTGTATGTAGATGACGGACGGATGGCATCACCTACTCAAGCTGATGCCATAGACCTTTGGTTGAGAACTAGAGATGACTTAATGAAAAATGGCAATCTCCACCTTCACAAGATAGCCTCTAACAGCGCAGAGGTCATGAGTAAAATCCCGGTTGATGACTTAGAAAAGAACCAAAAGGCAGGTTGACTTTCTAGTATATCAATCAAAGGAATTCATTGAGTAATTCGCCCAACTAGCTGCTGCATTAATTATCTTACCATGTGATTTTGTCTTACGCTTTCTTTCTTTAAATAATAACAAATATCAATATCAATACATTTTGATATATTACATACATTAAATGTGTTATCATTGAGCCCAAGCGGATATGGTGCAAACGGTTAATCCAGTCAAGTGCTGCGATGCATCTTGCTTTGAATTTATAGGAATAACTTTCTGTATCTGTAAATGATATATATTCTACTGGATAAATGGTTATTGTTTCCAAACTATGTCCGGTCTTATAAAACAAGTCAAGGGTTTATTATTCTTTTTAATATTATGAACAAAGTCGTAATCGGACTTTCAATGGTCTTCCTGTGTAAGCCATTTGAATCGAACAATGTTAAAACAGTTTGTTTTTTTTATGTCTAGGTTAAGACCAGAAGTTAAAACGTGTGTGCTCTAAATTGTATCCCTCCGTCTGCAGATAGAGTTGGGATCTCTAATCATAGAAGTACATTATAGGGTTTACCTATACGTTTATTATTATTTGTTTTATTGATCAGTTTCCTCAAGTTAATGCATACATTGATCAGATTTACCTTTTGCGTTTTGAGGTTTGCGCACATAAGCTGGTTTAAACCCCAGTAAATTTACATTTTACTGACCGTTCCAAGGCGGTACCTAACAATTCTTGATAAACATACCATTTTATATATATATATATATATAGTATGTATGCACCGTGCTGTTTGTGGAGTTTTGTGCTGTTCTTCTATGCTTCTTGTTTGTGTTTTTGTGTTCTATGTCTTTGGCGTTTGCCCAGTGCCACTAAACCGGGTTTATGTTTAAACGTTTCGCTACTGAGCTTGTTTCAGTAACTTTTTGCATAAATATTAAGTTAAAATTAAGTTAAGTTACTGAGCTTGTTTCTGTATTTTTTCATATAAAAATTTGATACATAGTTTATTAACCTTTACATTACGAGTATAAAGTAGCGAAGGTCTTAATCGAAGAGGAAACAAATCGGTAAACATTTAAAACAATATTTATAATAAAAACTACAAGAACAAGCTCAGTAGCCAAAAGTTTAAACATAAATCCCGTTTAATAGCACAGGGTTAACGCCAAAGATGTGAAACACAAACAAAAGTCACAAACAAGAAAAATGGAACACAACAGCTTAAAACTCCACAATAAACACAGTGTCAAGGTCGACACTAGTCGACACATGTCACAAAATCGGATATTTGCATCATCTAGGTCACTACAAATGCTAGCACTTGTTCAAAAACTTAGATTGGCAATCAAATTTTATAAAGCTGTTATATGTCGATTATAGATTAGTGATAAAGGATATAAGCTATATATGCAGTCACTTCTTTTGCCACACATAGTGTGTTAAACCGTAAAATAATGCAGGACGAAACGTATGAAATAATTTACAAGAATGTCACAATATTGAATGACTTAAGTAACACCGTGTGTACAACGTGTGTTTGGCATACCATAGTGAATGTGAAAAACCCCATCATCAAATTGAAGAATAAACAACATAAGAATATAACATAGTGAGAAATGCGTTGAAACTTTACAAATGCTAAAAGACATAGGATAGATTATTGGTCTATGTGAAGTCCAAGCGTGAATTATTATTCAATAAATTTATTCGGCACAAATAATCTGACAACTAACAAATAGTTTGTTAAAACATGTGAAGTAAATTAATTGTAGACATAATCAATACAATTGAATGAAAACACATTGGTATATATATCATCAAACTCGTTAGAGAAACTACTCTTATTGAAAATGTTGAACAATTTGTAAATGTCAAAAAATATTTCTAGGCCAAAATGTAAGGTCTTTTAAAATATCACAAATCAAATAATGTCAGGAAAGAGCATATTGTTCAAATCAAAGTTAATACCCGATGAGATGAAAAGCACGTATTGCTTGAAAAACCAGAACATTCAGTGACAAAATAAAAAGGGTTTTTATTACCTCAATGAAATAAGTGAAAACAATCGCAAACAGTATATTTAGCACGAAAATAATTTTGCAGACATTGAAGTATAAAGTGTAGCAATGTATAAAAGTTATTACCAATTTTAAATACTCGTTAAGCAGTCACATATGTCTTCTGCAAATAAATGAATTGAGCCCGAGCAACATATATATTTTATCCAAATTACCCTCACATGTTTCATCGGTGACCCTTCTGTAACTTTAAACTTTATGGCGTACATTCAGTATCAAAGAAAGAGTTCTTTCTAATGATAACGACCATTTAAATATCTTTCATCGGTAACCCTTCTGTAACTTGAAACTATATGGCGTACTTTCCATATTGAAGAAAGTGCTGGAATTACGTGAAATTTGATACCTTATGAAAATGTTTATACGAAATGAACTAACCCTAACGGTGTAGAATGTAATCAATGTTACAAAAAGGTTACATATTGCAATGTATTTTTCATGACTGTCTATGTAGTAATGTTCAGTTTGTATGAATATAACATTTTTTTAAGAATCGATGTAGTACATTATATCATGATTGAACTTTCTGGTATTCCCAAATCAGATGCTTATTTGTAACAATATTATCATGATATTGCTTATTTGTAAAAAAAAATCCTTTTCGAAATCACAACAAATAAAACAATATCACAATATTTGATTTTTAAAGTATCTGCATCAGGCCGAAAATTGATCACATGTGAAGTAAGTTAATTCGACAGACATTGCGTAAAACCTCACAAGTAACAACCTAACACACTCTGTATTTCAGTGCGAGATATAATAAAAAATAATCACAACAATTGAAGAGAATCGATAGAAAATGGATTATTATTAAAATAACATGACTTGTCCCCCGAAATGGAAGTGACTTACCAATATTTTATGCTACTGAAACATCACTAAAATGAGACTTAGTTCAGAGTATGTTTTGTTCTTGAAAACGTGTAGTATTTTGCGAGATATCCATCAACAAAGTATATAGAAAAATAGCAATTATCTTTAAAAATGGAATAACGATGATGAAGAATTTTGAGAAACTTATATAAAGAATGCTGTAAATGGTGTAGTGAGGGAGGTATTCACACTTTAATGCAATATTTCAAGAGATGCCTAAAACATTATTCCATCATAGATAAAAGCTGTTCACACCCTATTTCTTTCGCCTAATAGAACATAGTTTTAACAGGATGCACACTATTAATATGGTCTATTTATGCATTAATTATTTTAATATATTGCGTTTGTTCAGGAGACCTGAACTAATATAAAATATATCGAGTGGCTGTTTATGTATTTTTCCAACTCGTTATGTTAAAGTAATGATGTTGTATCCTATTCTGAAGATTATTTTGCTCCTTGCCTTCTTAACATGACATCATCTTTTTTTCATATTAACATTTATATGAAACACTACAGAATCAAGTTATGAGTCTATTGAACTGTCGCCTTTGTACCGTTGACAATAAACATGATGCTTTTCACAGAAAAATGTACTAGTGTTGCATTTTCATCGATGGGGATCATATGTTTCCCCTATTCCATTATTTTAATTATAAATTTCTCTTTTGCGATTCCCATCGGTTTGATTAAATGTACTTTGTGACTTGTTCAGTTCGATATTGGGCTTAACATTTTTAACGTTTTACTTCTACAACTTAACATATAGCACGACTGTCCACTTTTAAAAGTACGTTAAAACAAATACTAATGTACTAATCCAGGATGCCATTTCTACATTTAAGATTGAGAGTGCTACTTCAGATTGTTTTAATTCTGAGTGATACATAAACAATATATGTTATTCTTTTCGAACAGTCCAAAACCGGCACTCAGAGAGGACAATTTTATATATAGTTCAAACATTACATATTTTCTGCGGGACTGAAACTTTGCTGTCTTCCGGCCTGATGTAACATGAATTCATAGCACTATCAAAGGTAATGAACTTCAAAGTAAATGATTTGTCTTGGGTGAAATATGACACACCTTTTTTATTGTTTAAATTAATTGTGTTTGAACTTGATTTTAAGGAAAGTAATGGTTGTCATGAACGTGAAACGCTAAACATTTTTTTTTCTAATCTGAAGTGTTGCCTATTTGAATTGAAATCTATAGAAAATTTAATAAGTAGTATTTAACCTAAAGCGATCAAAATGCTTTGTTTAAAAAGTGTAATTTTAGGAAGAAATGTATTGCATTTCACAATATCTGTGTAATTATCTCTATTAAACGTATTGATCTTGTCCGGTTGAGCAAAATATGTAAACATTTGTAAAATATGAGCCGTGTGTTTTCCAAAGAGCAAGTGAAATGTAAAATATTGATAATCTGTTGACTACGAGAACGAGAAATGTTAGGCAAAGATATGTATAAATGCATTATTTGTTGCTTGAAATGCCATTTGAGCCAGGTACATGTGAATAACCTCGAAGAATGAAATATTTAGCCAAAAACGCCTTAAAATTGCATGCGCATAAGAGCTTGGATGACAAACAGTGAAACTAAAAAAAAACTGACACAGACTATCATATTGAACTAGTCTTGGGTGGTTTTATATATTTATGACCAATTAAAAGTGCATTTAATAAAAATGCAAAGACGGGTTTACTTAAAGATATTCATACGATATCACTCTTATAATCATTACTCGAATCTGCTTCCACTGAATGTTCTTTAGTTTTTCTGAAATGTTTGGGGTTAAAGGTATTTCCGTTCGCAAATTTATTTGTTCACTTCTGTGACTTTACGAAGTTCAAAGATATGTCTTGCTAAATTACTTTTATTTCTTTCCTTATATGGTCACACAATAAAACAATTGATTGTTCATGATCGACTGAAGACTAGTTATTTGAATGAGTATCCAGTTCAAGACATTCATACACAATTTCACAAGATTCGGTAAGCTCTGACTTATGTGACAATGCAATGGATTGGTATCGCATTATCCTATGATCACGTGTACAATTGTAGACCTTTTAACTGATGTTGTCACACTTTTGGTTTGTTCTGTTTTGTAGAAATGTACAGATATTTGACTCAATCGAAAACAACACAAAAAACGATGCTGTTCTTTCAATAAAAACAACGTTTATGGTTCAAAGTTTCCTTTAAAACCATTATCTGAGGTAAATTTATGATGCACATGGTTTTTCCATGCCCAAAACTGTTTCTTGCTTGGGAACATATACATTTGTTTATATTTTTTGTTCATTCTACTAAGGAAAAACGTTTCGTAAAATGTATATGTTCTCCCTGCAATACTTATGTGAAAAAATACAGAAACAAGCTTAGTAGCCAAAAGTTTAAACATAAACCCCGTTTAATGGCACCGGGTAAACACCAAAGACATAGAACACAATAACAAAACATCACAAACAAGAAACAAGGAACAACAACACAAAACTCCGAAAAAAGCCGAAAATGTCGTATAATTGAACATTTACTGTATCTAGGTCAATACCAAAAATAACACATGTGAAATTAGAAGTATAGTACGGTAAGAATGAAACTAATTTGGGCCAAAATTTCCATTTAAGTTTCAAGTTACGCATGTGTTACTTTTGCGTTATTTATGAGTAACTCCTTCATATCTACAGACCTGCGACATTACTACGAATTCGTTTCATACTATTATTAAAAACATATAAATAAAAATAATAAAGCAAAAGTCTTTATTGTGTTCCATAGTATGTTAAATAAAGGTATTTCATGAGGTTTCAAAGCATGGTTTTGATATGCGTCTTCTAGGAAGTTCTTAAGAGATGGTTGATGTGGTTGCGTAAATCGCCAGTTGTGAACTTAACGCATGTGTTTTGCTTTTATGTTTGCTCTCAATTGCAATGTCATGATGAAACCATTTGGTGGTGCTGATTACGAATAGTGACAACCTTTACGGGTATTCATATATTATCAACATTTGTCAGTTTAGTAGTAAACTATAAATCGTAAGAAATTGATACTTGTGTAAACGAGATGCAAAAAAAAAAAAGAAAAAGAAATTTAACGCATGAAATTATTTCAATTTTACGACATATCAAAACACGCTTAATCTTAGAAGGAAATGGACTTTGCACTGCAATTAAATAATCTAGTCAATTATGTGTGCACAATAAATACGTGCGGTTCTTTAGAGCTCCCTTTAACTGCAAACCGATTATGTATTCAAGATCGGGGACCAGGGCAACGGCAGCGCTAGGAACTTCGACAAGACGAAGTAACGATTATGACGGTAGCTCTAGCAGCGGCGTTCGTAGTCGTAACAGAGACGACAGTGGCAACACTGACAAAGATGGTTGTTAGAATAATTCGTGTTCCAATTTGAACGATAGTAGTAGTCATTTCAATGACACGACCAAAACAAAAATCGTTTGTCAAACAAATTGAAATGACAGGGAGTAATACCAATCAAATGGATGATTAAACAACAAAAGCCATTGCTGGTCGTAATATGCAGAGGAAATCACATTAAAGTTGAAAAATGTCACGCAATTGGATATGTTTTCGTGTGTACATCAATATCAATATTTACATGTGTGTAGTAAGTTAAATGGTCCGAAACATTGTGTAAAACAACAACATGCGATGATATAATAACAAATATAATTATAAAAGGTTGAACTAATCACGAACTAGTCGGAAAATGTCCCTCGTTGTTTAACAGTATATATACTTAATGAAGTTCAAAAATTATGGGTAAAATAAAATAAGTAAATGTCACTATACTGGATATCATTAATGAATCATTAAAACCCGTAATGGCCCTAACCCCAACACTAACGTGAAAGTACAACCAATAAAAAATACAACCAGGAAAAACGTTTTGCGATAAGTAACCTTCATTAACTTACACACTGTATGATCAAAATACAGAAAAGGATACCAAATTTCATCCACTCTTTAACTGAAAGAAAAAATCTTACTGCAGTTATAAATAATTAATGTCAAATTTTCCATATAATTAACCTTGATCGAACTTTGAAGTGCAATCTAATGAAATTAAAAACCATTCTGGTATGGTAAGTTCGTATTGATGTTTTCAATATTAAATCATCTTTGCACAAGAATATAAAATATTAATACTTACAGAAACAGTACGTGTATTGAAATATATAGGATTCACGCGTAATGTAATCTATAATGTTTTGTTTTAAATAAAGATGTTGAAAAAACAGACATCATATTTCATAATCATATGACTACGGTATCAAATTCTACCAATTTAAGATATTCAATTGATATTGAATGTATGCCATATAGTTTCAGGTTACAGAAGGGTCAACGATTAAAGGTATTTACTATATCGTTATCATAACAACATTTAACAGAACAAAACCTTTATTGCTACTTGAGCATATACAACTTATCGTTGTTATCAAATGTGTTTTGGATGAGCCCTACATCAATTCATTCATTTAAAGAATATGAATTTAACTGGCCGTTGAATACATGATGTAAATGTTAATGTTTATAAAGTGTTACTTTTATACTATATATTGTCGCCAAATGTTGTGTATTGTAAGTTATACTTTCCCAATACAATTATTTAACAAATGTTTACTATTGGTTCCGACAAACATACGAAAACTGTTTTTGGCGACAGATTTCGATATGTCGTTGCTGCTTTTAAAATACTTACTCTAATTATGCGCTGATTTTTTCCTTTTTTGTTCAAACCTTTTTAAAGTTTAAGGTTTTGCAAAAACGACTTTGATGATTTTTGTATTGTATATCATATATCACTAATTATCTTAACTCGACTTATTTGTGATTGCGTTCTACAATGTTCCAGTAACACTTAGGTCCTCCATTGTTTCCTTTTATGATATTGTTTTTGTACTAACGATGAATTATTCCATTACAAACGGGTCAACTATAGACGCGAACATTGCGATAAAAACCGATATTGGCCGTTTGTCATCGAATGATGTGATGTTACTCACCCAGTGTGTCAACAAAAATTACTTTACACGAGTAGCTCTTAGATATGTTGTGCTTGGATACCTGTTTACACATTTAAGACGCTACGAGATATTTCCGATTGGCTCCATCGACCCTTTTTTCTGTCATTTTCTACAATTGTTTCGATAATATTTTTCGTGTTAGGTTGTTATCAAGTCTTGTGGTTTTACGCAATACCTGCCGTATAAACTTACTTCACATGTTATCAATTTAAGATCTGACCTAGATACCATAAAAATAAAATATTGCGTAGATATTAAAAGCGTAATTAACACTAAGAAACCTAACAATGACTGCAAACTCATATTATTCAAAAGAATGGGAAAAAAAGAAATCTATATATAAACTGACGTTCCAGAGTCTATGCAACTTTTAAAAAAAATATTTTACAAATATCATCTGTTTTTAGACTGCCCGAAAGTTCAACCATTATGAAATTGCCTAAATCGATTCAAAACAATGGTTATGCTGATGCTAACCGAATGTTATTATATAGACAATCACGAAAAATCATTGCGATAGGAAACTTTGTTGTTTGATTGATAATATTCTGCAGCGTTATTCAAAGTACAGAAGAAATATCAAATTCTATGTTTTGTAAGAATGATCAGACACCATTTCTCTCTGGACAGATTCAACTGCACAAACTATACCAAATCAGTGTCACTCTTCAAACTAACTGCATTATCAGTCATGTTCACGACTGAATGAATCACATGACTTTCCTTGTTTCTAATCAAAGACCTGCCAATGAACAAACCATCTTTAACATGACTATGTGTGGATTCAAGTATACCAACTTTTGCTTCACAATTACCATTAACATATGCAGGGATGTACATATCTGATTTTGCAGGGATGTTTACTGATTCTTCAGCATGAATTATTGCTCAAATTGAAGATTGATCTTAATGCAACTTAACTTTGCCTAATTTGGTCTTAAGTATTTTCTTAGCTATCTTAACACTAGCATTATGAGCCTCGTACTATAGAAAACTGTATTGCAGTGATACATAATAAATGACCACTATACTTTCTAATACCTGCCAAACCGAATACAAGCTTCGCTCATTTAATCTATTGAGGAGTATTGCGTTTTCCTCCATTTCTTCTTTCGGGAAAATTCTATCTTATAGTAATGAGTAATCCTCCTATTAATAATGACATTTGTTTAAAATAAATCCTTGGTTTTTGTAAATGTGTTTGTAACTATTACTTAACATTCCATCTGGCCAAATACTATTAGTTTGAGGGGTTCGTATTGGTGTTGTTCAAACTGAGTATATTGGTTATTTTAATAAAAAAATCATACATAATATTTTGCCCGGTTAAAGAAGACATTAGAAGGCGACCAAACATTACGGTACATTCTTTATTTTGCAAATAACTTAACCACGATGCGGTAAAAACTGAAATGATACAAAGACAAAAAATAGCCATAACTCATAATGACTATTTATTAACAACATTGATATTTGAAAAGTACAAAATATTTAAGCTTTAAATATTTATTATTAGTATAATTAACATTTGATATTGAAAGCTTAATGATTTTTTTTGCAAGAAACAAATATGTGCGAATGCATTATAAATTTTGGTACGAAAGTATCGACTACGTAAACTACGTTCAACAATATTACTTATTCTTATATATGTAAGAATAAAGCTTGGAACATAAACCATGTAATACATACGCTATGGTGGGAGACAAAAGCATCTTAAGACGAACATATTTGACTAAAGCTATTGTCTTTGTCCAAAAAATGGCGACTACACGATTTTCTTCTTAACGCTACAATGCAATAATTTTACAACATTGGGTTATAAACAACTAAAAGATTGATAGTCCAACACAACCAATATCTGATATTTTGAAAATATCACTATATAAATGAACTTAAAGTATAAATGACTTGAAATATTAATTAAGAATCTCCCAAAATCCTTACAAGACCTTTGCACAAATATTTTAAATGATCTTTATTAATCTTTCCACAATACAGTCTCATATTAAAACATGTGTGAATGTCATGATTTATTTTGAAGAAATACCTCAAGGGTTGCCTCAGTGCACTCACTACTCTTAAACTAACACAATAAGTCAGAAACAGGGCGTAAATAAGGCTGACAACTGCCTTCCTTGAAAATATTAACTTCTACCTTTCTTACTTTGTGATCAATACCTGGAAAATCCCTCAATATAACACAAAGAGGCCTATTGTTTTTATGAACCTCTTTCTCTTTCAAGAGTTACACGTCACCAGCTATAAGATTTGGATGTTCATACTGCCATTTTATCCTAGATTGCAAAGTGTGTAAGTATTCTGTGCGCCAACATTTGAAAAAGAAGTTATCCAGGGATTACACATTTTTCCAATGAACTTTGTAATCTACATTATCAAAGATACGATTTGCAGTATGAGTAGATTTCTGTGTGACTAACATGGCTGGTGTGAGTACTTCTGGACTATTTGGATAAGCGGAGACTGCTACTAATGGGCGAGTATTTATAATGGCACCGACTTCAGCCATTAAAGTACACAGAACTTCATGAGACAGGTTTATAGTAGAAACACCTAACATCATGGAATTTAGAATATTCCTGATAATCCTTATCATCTGTTCTCAGACGCCTCCCATGTGGGAGGAATGTGGAGGATTGAACAACCACACACAGCCTTTTCAGAAAGAAACTTCTTGAAAGTAACATCTTCAACACAGAAATGATCAATTTCTGAAGACAACTCATTCACTGCCCCAACAAAATTTGTCCCTATATCTGACCTATCCTGCAACACAGGTTGTCTGATAGCAATCAATCTACGCATGGCATTTATGAAAGAAGAACACTCATCGACTCGACAACTTTTATATGCACAGCTCTAGTCAAAAGGCATGTGGACATAATACCCCAACGTTTACTTCAAGCATAACCTCCTCTCGTCCAACGAACCACAACTTCCCAAGGTCCGAACGCATCTACACCAACATAAGAACTGGGTAGGGAAAGGCGATCTGACGGCAAGTCGGACATATTTTTCCCCTATCGTTTTGCCTGTAACACAAGATGTTATGATGGAAGAAACTTACTTCTTGGAACCAACAATACAGAGACCAGCAAACCGTACCGCTTCTTCGGTAATATGTCTCCCTTGGTGTTTGCCTTGTTGAAACCCCCAGTAAATTTACATTTTACTGACCGTTCAAAGGCGGTACCTAACAATCCTTGAAAAATACACCTAGGTTTTTATATAGTATATATGGACTATGTTGTTTGTGGAGTTTTGTGTTGTTGTTCCATGTTTCTTGTTTGTAATTTTTTATTTCTGTGTTATAGGTCTTTGACGTTTACTCTGTGCCATTAAACGGGGTTTATGTTTAAATGTTTGGTTAATGAGCTTGTTTCGGTAGTTTTTCATATAAATATTGATAATTAAAACTATAAATTATACGTTTGGAATGCGATGTTTACTGGGAAGAACTATGGATGTTTTTCAAGGTTACTTTTTCTCAACCTACCACCCTGCTTCAATAAACCATCCAGATCAAGAAAGCGATCGAGGTTAATAATAGAACTATCCTTGTGAATTGGTTTATTGTTTCTTAAGCAATCTAACTCTTCTAAGCCCAAACTTAAGTCTAACCCCAGCTTAATGAGTCTTGTAATGGGGTGCCAATTACTCCATCAAGTTTTGTCAAGTACCTTGGTGCTAAAATAGATCAGAGTCTGGCTGGTGAGTCCATAGCCAAGTCAGTTATTAGTAAGGCAAACTCCAGGTTGAAGTTCTTATACAGAAAAAGTAAATTCTTAAATATGCACACTAGAAAACTCTTGGTTATGTCCCTTATACAGTGCCACTATGACTATACTTGTTCCTTTTGGCATTCAGGTCTTACCCAGTCACTTAAAAATAAACTCCAGACTACCCAAAATAAGATGATCAGGTTTGTTTTAAAGATGGATAACATGTCTCATGCTGGTCAAGAGCAATTTCTAAGTTTAGGTTGCCTACCCGTGTCAAAAAGGGTAGAGCAAATTATGCTTTGTCATGTCCATAAGATAAAGAATGGCCTTGCCCCTGAGTATCTTGGTGAACATTTTAAACCGCTAAGTGATGTGCACGGTTGCTGTACAAGGTCTAATAAGGTAGCTCAGCCAGTGTCTGATCATTTTGCGGATAGTTTTACCTTTGTTAACACTGGTCGTTTCTCCAAGCCTAAGGTTGGCAGTTTTGGGGCAAAGACATTCACAAATAATGGCATAAATTTGTGGAATAGTCTTCCTCAAAATATAAGGAATATTTCAAAACCTAACCATTTCAAGTCTGCCATCAAACAGTACCTATTGCAGTCTTAAAGATCATTTTAAATTTTTATATTTAGCTATCATAATAATTTCATTTTTATTAGCATGTAGGGTTCTTATTCATACGTATTTCTTTATATCTTATCATATCTCATTGTGATATTAATAGAATATTTATTTTTTATTTTTAGCTATCATAATAATTTCATTTTTATTAGCATGTAGGGTTCTTATTCACACGTATTTCCTTATATCTTATCATATCTCATTGTGATATTAATATTGCTTTACAGTATTGCCATTTTGAATGGCATTTTTTTTATTCCATACATTATGATCTCAAGTCTTCTGTTACAATACATAGGTCATGAATGCAGTGTAATAGGCTATGAATGTAGAGTAATAATGTTAATGAGTTCTGTGATATAATTCATGCAATTAATTATCTGTGATATAAGATTATAACTTGTCTAGATTTATTATCCTTGTACTTAACAATTTTGCTAAACTACATGACTATTCCATGGTTACTGCCACCAATTTCAAGGACCACAATGGAAATAAGTGAAAATCATTTTTCTCTTTTTTGTGTCATCCTTGGTATTGTGTGTGCATTTCATGGTTTCTATTGTCTATGCATTGATAATGATATGTTATAATTTGTCTGCATTATAACGTGCCATGTAATGTTCATGTCTTTTTACCGAATAAACCTACTACTACTACTATATAGACTTCGTTTTGTACTTGCTGTACAATGAACGTTTATGCGCCTATCTTGAAGTCACGAGTTTGAGCACTACGGACGTACGACTGGGATATGAACAAGCTCAATTTTCAAGAGAGCAATAACAACGACTAGTCTGTTTTATCTAGAAAGACGTTCAAACCCTTTAGTCCAAGAACTCAAAGAAACACAAAAGTGGTGGTGACGAATTGAATTCAAGGTTGAACTGTTGAACACCCGTTGCTGCTGTAATGATCAGTTAAAATGTAACACATGCTGGTTTTTGTATGGGATTCAATGAGGCTTCTTCACCCACTTCTTTTAAGGGGTGGTATTTTGATGAATTCTCCATTTCTAGCTTGGACGCTTTCTTTTTCCCTTTCCCATAAACGGAGCGTGTTGTGTAACAGCCAGATAAGCAGTATAGTGATAGCATAACATTGATTTGGTCTTCAGATGACATGACACATAAGTTGTGAACTGAAATATAGCATTTCGAATCGGTATGAAAACCAATCCTTCCAGTACACATATACATTGTACCCAATCCTATGACTCCGAGATGTGTATAAGTTACACTAAAACATCAGTCTCTGGACTGAAGACTACTATGCAATCAGTGCCTTCCTTCTTTGCATATGCTGTATGGATGACTGTTCTTGTGTCTGCCTCTTCATGGTTGCTTCTTAAGTCTATTATTTATTCACATAAATAATCTGTAAATAGAAGACATGTATCTTCCTTTCAGTACACGAGCAGAGTGCTCAACAATATAGTCAGTGTATGATGCAATGAGTCACTCCTTATTTTTGCTTCTGGTAGAAATGTTTTCCAATCTTTTAGTATGGCCAAATCTCTGTGAATATGCAATGCTTTTTTGTTGAACTATCACCACGCCCCCTTCTTGTTTGTGCTTTCAAACGGATGTTACTGTATTTGTCAAAAACTGAACAGTTTTCAAATTTGATACTATTTTTTTTAAAGACTGTCAACATATTTCATGAATAGTTCTGCTATGTTTCGAACTATGTTCAGAATTTGGCAAAAGAGACTGAACAAAAGCCATTTCATCGAATATCAATGAGTCTGCTTTGTATATGTTAGTTATTTTATCTGTTAGAATACCCTCTATCATAGTCATAAAGTCTGATTGTTTAGACTTGTACCATCTTCGCGAAATAGGTATGTTGGACCAGGCCTGTTTTTAAAAGCGAATACGCGTTGTGTTGGTACTTTTTGTAGGCATTTACCACAAGTCTTTGAAACATTACTTCACTATATATATGGTTTTTCTTCTTTTTTACTGCTATTGTATTCGCTTTGCTCCTGGTCATTGGACGAACAAATCCATAACTGGTGGGTCTGAGCGATCTGGTTTTGATATCAGTCTTTTCGGTACAAATGCTTTCAACATTTCCTCTCCCTTATCGATGCAGTTCAATATATCAAGTTCAATTTCATCTGTCGATTGCTGACATGTTACGAATTTAACAAGTCTTGCAGGTGCCTTATTGGTATTGAATGGATAAACAAACGAACTGTCAAACATTGATACAATTGTGTTCACATTTCTATTATAGTTTTCTCGATTTGGTGTCTGCATGATGCGTTCCATTCTTTTCAATTTGATGATAGACATTATTGTGGCACATAGTTGAGTATCTGGATGCTTATGGCCGTGGGAGAAACCATCTTGCCAAAGCACCATCTTTTATTGTTAGACCAATGATTCTGCATATGCCCTTTATAACTTTATTGCTGTAGTTTCCAGAGTGCAGTCTAGTCAGACTTCGTTGAATTTGCCTCTCGACAATTTTGCTGTAAATACGCCCTGTAGAAATCAATCTCTAACATCCCTTTGTAGTCTTGTCATATTCAGAACTTAAGCAGTCATGTACTTAACGTAATTGCTTGCACAAATTACCTTTGTTTTAATTTGTATTCTTCTCTAAAAGAGTTTTATATAATATATCTCAGTTATTGTTGCTATAGTTTAAACTTTTCTTGTACTCTTTCAGGCATATTAACTTGAATAGACATTAAGTCCGACCTATTTCTTCAAATAGTTTAGTTATAATGGGTTTTATAATCTGAACACAAAAATGTTTTCCATTATCGTCTTGGAAAGCTATGTTGTACCACTGTTTTCACAACTGCAACATGCAATTTTATAAACTACAGACTTAGCCCTTTATTTTGATATCTAGAAACCTGTGTTTACAGACACAGACCGGTATGGTGTCAGATTTACCATCATATCTGCTGTACCAATACCAATACATCATTTTACAAATATTCAAATATTGAGAACATAAACAGCCCTTTACCTTATGCTTTAATCGTCATATTCATGTTCTAAAGGTAATTTGTTTCATCCAAACATGGTGACAGAAGCAAAGATATTAACTTGTATAAACATTTGCTTAAAGTATCAAATTTCCCGTAATTCAAGCTCTTTCTTTGATACTCCAACATGTTTACTTAATCGTTATCCAACTCTTTTCTTTCGTCTACTATCTCTTCGTGGAATGCCCTTCGCAATGAAACTTGATCATCCAAATCCCTTCCAGCTTTTAGAGCAATATAAAAAAAACTATTTCTCAGTTTTATTACGATGGAGATCGAAAGTTGACAATTGCTATGTATCTGCCCAATTTACCGGGATTTAAGAGCAAGCCAACTTGACAATTTTAGGCCGATCCCACTTTAACTCCGTCTCTTCTGGTCAAAAGAGGCAAATGACAAGACTAACTCGACTATCTTCAAATATGCAAAAAACATTTATCAAACAGACAAGCATATTTTGATTCATTATCAACATAATTACAACAGACCTTACTTCCACCACCTACTCTCTGTCACTCGTACTCTTCTGTTTACTTTATTTCATACCTCGTTACACGGTTTTTTTCTTTAATTTACTAAAATACATACCCCAATACAAGTTGCAATACAATTCATGACAATAATCACTATCTAATTTGTATCCACTAAACACTTCTATACATGTCATTTTCACCATCAATTTCACATTTTTAATTAAACATTGTATGGGCTTTAAGCTTTCGTCTAAATTCAGTCAATATTTAAAGAAATCAGTTAAAATCTGCTCTAAAATTACACATCTGATGCTTCATTTACATGTCCTCCATTTTCCCGGAATACAATCAGTGCTATCATTTTTCAGACTCATCTTTCTATTGATACCCCCGTGATCATATCAACTCAGTAACCAGATCGACCAGGAGCATTTGCAATTGACAGTTACAATTATTCAAAGTTATTAAAGACTATCCAATTCAAGATCCTGAAGAAGACCTGGTTAAAACCTGGTTAAAACCTGGTGAGGACATAGCAGCGGACATCATGCGTCTAATGATTAATTATTATATCATATCTTGCAGCACGAACAGTGACTCTCCTGATTTATTTGACAATCTCAAGGAAAGAGCTGAAATGACCTGGAATTTGATACTGTAAGCAAATGTTTATAACTATGAGGTGTGTTTTTCTCACTATGTTTAATTCGATTGCACAGATAAAAGGCACAATTGCAGTCATTTTGTTTCTTGGTCAGGAACCAAAGTAATCCCGTGTTAAATAATTATACTTGGCATATCATACTGAATGTGTAAGACCATCAAACTCGATAACTTAAAAACAGAAGAATATTAAAGAAAGACATTTCTGACTTTTTTATCCTAAACAAAATGGATAGTTTACAGCTCTAGGTTATGGTAATGCGTGAAAGCTTGTGTAAACAATGAATTAGAAACACATACTCTCTCAACTATCAAATTGTTATTTGAAAAGTGTAAAGTATGTGAGTAAAATCACACAACTCAATAAAATTAGATAGTTGACTTTACATGTTGTAAAAAGGATAAGGGTCGAAATAGTTTCGAGCACTAAATAACAACCAAGACGTCGAAAAATATCACAACATTGCATCCATATCGTACTTCAGTTAAGACCAAAAGTTTGCAATGGTTGGGGAATTATAGCTTGAAAACACCACAATAATCTGTGACAGAACAACACTGGCTTTTATTGCAGCAATGAAAATAGTGAATACAATCACTTACAGAATAAATATGTTAACAGAAACATTTTGTCGACAAGTAAAATTCTTACCATTTTTAAAGGCTATAATCAACTTTCAAAATTAATCAATCAGTTTTATACATATTCTGAAATTTAATAAATTGAGTCCGCGTAACTGTGTTCTTTCTCATCAAAAACACACTTGATGACCAGAAATTAATTATGTTTCACCCCCAGTCCTTCTGTAACTTGATACTTTGTGGCGTACACTCATCATCGAATAAAGAGATCTTGTAAAGTACTCTTGATAACGATTAATTAAATCTGTTTCATCGATGACCCTTCTGTAACTTGAATCTAAATGGCATACATTCAATATCAAAGAAAGAGCTTAAAATACGTGTAATTTGATATTATAAGCTAATGTTTTCACAACATAATTCAGTTTGATTCACTCAAGATTTTCATATGTGTTTGAATGATTTTGGAACATGTATGACGATTGAAGCATCAACTTTACAAGTTACGGGCTTTTGAAGTTCTCATTATTCAAATATTTGTAAAATATTGCATTCGTAATCAATTTAAATACCACTAATAATTACAAATCAAGCCATAATGGTACTTGACGAGATGGCATGTTTAGTAATTGATACATTACATTTACCAATAATTTATATAAATAAATGATTTTAATAATAAGAGGATAATTAAATATTATAAAATTAGAAAGTTGAAATAGGGGGAAACGCAATAGGTATCGGGAGATAAAATGAACGTAGCTTAAAGTCGTATGGCCAGGTATGATCAAGTTTGATTAGAATGTATAGTGGTCATTTATTATTTATTTCTGATTTTTAGCATTGTACCATATGCGCTAAATAAGCTTGTTGGAACAGTCCTGTTTTCAAAAGCGATTACTCGTCATGACTTTTTACATTTCTGAAGAATGTTCTTTTAGCAAAGAGCAAAAAACAACAACAAGTATATGACTTAAAAAAATAAGAATAGCCAAAACAGTTATATGGAATAACAAAAATAAGTTCACAATTAAAAACAACGCTATTCTTCAAACATTGGTATGAAGAAGATGTAAACATTGTGAACACATTAACGATTAAAGAACCAATATCTTTTACGCTCTAATCAAATTGAATATCTATACGGCATAATAAGCACTGATTTTATAAGATATCAGATTCTTATATAAATATAGACAGAAACGAAAGTACAATTAATTAAATAGGAAATAGCACACAAACGGCACCTTCAAGAATAAATAGTACAATCCAATAATGACATTATATGCAATATTGATCCAATACTTATGTGGAAAACTACAGAAACAAGCTCAGTAGCCAAAAGTTTAAACATAAACCCCGTTTAATGGCACAGGGTAAACGTCAAAGACAAAGACCACAAAAAAAACTCACAAACAAGATACTTCGAAAAACAGCACAAAACTCCACAAACAGCACAGTGCATATATACTATTTAAAAGAACTAGGTATGTTTATCTAGGACTGTTAGGTACCGCCTTGGAACGGTGAGCAAAATGTAAATTTACTGGGGGTTTAAAATCTGAGTTCAGAATACAATGTGCAATCTAAAACATATTGATAATTCTAATAAATTCAAATTGGAATATATACGTTCGTTTAATGGTTTTGATAGTGATCTATTCCATTTACTAATTTTAATGCTTTATCTGTGTAAGGATAGTCGCAATTTAGAAATGGACTTACGTAACTTTGTAACATTTAATATTTTGAGGTAAAATTTATATCAAATCTATATCCACTCGATGCATTAAGTATACCATGCCAATTCTTGATGAAATTTTCTTTCAGTTTCACTTACATCATTATTATATATTATTTGATAAACCAATGCGTCAAATAAAGCTTTACCACAAATATTATCTTTCGTTAGTAAACACCAATTCGGTTTGTTTACATATCGTTCCACTTCATTTTAAGCATTACATTTTTTATGCTCTTGTTATTATGTGTACACAATAGCGTTACGCAGCATTTAATTATATTCATATATCGAATTGTTTTAAAACTTAATCTTCCTTATTCACCGTTAATAACTTCATTCTGTCTTTTTGACACGGAGTAGAAGTTTGCAGAATTGTAGATGAACTCTTTCAACTGCATTTCCTTGAACAAAACCCCAAACTTCTCGTGCATAATTTAACAACAAAACCACATAATATAAGAATGTTTCTACTAGACTTTGCTTTTATGTCGATGGACATGTAGGCTAACGTTTTGAAACGTTCGGATGTGAATTTGTCGCACGAATCACTTGATTGCGTATATCACTTACACCTGTAATGTTTTGTTGGAAAAAATGTAGTGTAATGCAATAACTATGGAATAAATTACACAGTTTTATTGCTTTAAATAAAATCAAAGTTAGTATAGCTAACCATGAAGCCTTATTAGGGACAGTGAACCAAAAAAAACAATAACCTTTTTTGTAATTTTCTTATAATCTCAATGAAATTTTACATAAACTTAACCAAGTACAATAATAAAACACTATCCTTTGATGTATTTTGGTGTGTTTTTTTAAATTACACATTAATATAGAAGAACAAATAGGTTCAACAACGATAAATTTAAAACTAAAAAATTCAAATAGAATATGCTTAAACCAACACAAAAAATAATAGAAGACACAATAAGCCATATCAAAAATGAAAATTCGAAAGACTGAAATAAATATATATCAATATGCTTGAATTCCTCTTCTTGAAAACATTAGCTAGTAAAGGGGACTTCGATTGTACAAACATCATTCGAACGTGTGTGTACGCAAGTGTATGAGTGCGGGTATATATAAAGTATAAGCGTTAATGTTTTTGCTTTTCGTGTGTGTTCTTATGCCTGCGCTTGGGTGTGCGAATGTAATAGTTTATGCGGGTGCGTGAGCATTATTGTTATTGTATGTATGATTTTTCTGACATGTTTGCGACTGGTCGTTGAGTTCTTGAAGTGTATTAGAACTTTTATAAATTGTTACAATTTACACTTAAATGTCTTCAAGTTTTTTCTTCTGACAAATTTAAACTGTTTGCTATTGGTTTTACCTTATTTGGGCTGCAACGAAACTCCTTGTTATTTTGTAACCAAATGTTGTCGTAATACAGGTTATACTTTCCTCATAAACTTATTAAACCAATGCTTGCTTTTCGTTTTGAATTTGATACGATATCTAAGCAATGTTGTGACATGTTTTGATCTGTTTGGGATGTTTTAAAATAACATTTTTCCTTGTTGCTTCTTGCTTTCTTTTGTTCAATGTCTTAGTGCTATTTTTGCCAAAATATCTTTGTTGATTTTTCATCAAAATATGTGATATATCACTCATTCTCTTAACTGGACTTGTTTATGATTTAGTTTCACAATGTTTGAGTTGAAATTTACACCTCGTTTGTTTCCTGATATTATCTCAGGTTGAGGGCCAAAACGATATATTACACATTTGTTAACTATAGGTCCTGCATACGACACAAACAAAATAAATGAGAACGACTATTTTCATCGGCCATGGTGTCGTTCTTCTTTTAATAATCGCAATGTATTCCAAAAAATCGTACGCGAAGATCATAAGATTCTATTTTGCTCTGCTTATCATTAATCGATTGAAAAAAGTGTTCTCAACTAATGTAAAAAAAAATATATTAAGATTTAGAATTAACTATAAAAATAATCACCTGATACTTGACTTACATGTCCTCCATTTGCCCTGAATATTATCATTGCCATTATTCCTCAGATTCACTTTTTTATTCCTACCCCCGTGGTATTATTAAATCAGCAACCAGATTGAATTCGAACATCTGTAACTGACAGTTGCAACCATTCAAAGATATACATGACTCCAATATGTGATTCTGAAGGAGACTGGTTAAAATCTGGTGGAGACACAACAGCCGACACCACACACCCAATCATTTATTATTTTATCATAGCTTGTAGCACGAAGAATGAATCTTCAGATGGTTTGGACATTATCAAAGCTCTGAGAAATGAAAACATTAAACGTCAGGTCGTAAGGAAGCGTAATACTGACAGCATATGAGACAAATTCCATAAAACTCATATAATTGTTGCGGATAAACTAACAGATCTGCTCGTAATAGCTGAAACCATTTTGGATGACAGCTGCAGCTAAAACCATTTCTCCGCAGACACATATAAGCTATAAAGACAAGTACAAGTTAAAGCGCAAACTATATTAGATATCAAATGCATTGGTTGGAATTTATTGATAGAAATGAGAAGGAAGTTTTAAGTTTTTACACTGTGTCGTTTTTGTCGTTCTAACAAGCGGCTTTAAAATGTAAAATGGACGGTGTAAATTTCGTGTATTGAAGGGCTTTGTAGTAACAATATTGAATAATAAATAACAGAGATTACGCGTGTAACGGTATATGGAATAAATTTAATAAAAGAGTGCGTGTGAACATCCCCGGAAATGACATGTCAAGGAGTAGGTGGTAGAAGTCAGGTATATTCTACATATGTTGATGATGAATCAAAACATGTCGGTCTGTTTGATAACTATTCGGGCAGAATTGAAGATAATCGAGTACGTTTGGTCATTAGTTTCTTTGGGGCCGAAGAGACAGAGTTGAAGTCTGGGGATGTGCAACTTGTCAAGTGAGCTTGCTCTTAAATCTTGGAAAAGTGAAGAAAACTGCTATGCGTCTTCAATTTCCCCGCGCTGGCAACATGCACTATCTACAACATTTTTAAAGAACAGATGCTCCTTAAGCAAGCTAAATGCAAACCTAACCTTACATGGTGCAAACTCGACTCTCGATATCCATCGTAATAATACTGAGGAAAAGGTATGGTGTTTTTTTCAGAATGGGTTTGAAAGCTGGAATGGATGGGGCTGATCAAATTTCGTCACGTAGGGCATTTCACGAAGAGATAGTAGAAGAACGAAAAGAAATTTACTGTACTGAAATCTGCATCTGATATAGCGGATATTCCTCGAGTTACGAAGATGACAGGTTGTTGTATCTCGAAACACTGGAAGGTATCATTGACGACAAGTGGAGCGAAGTTATTACAATAACTATTATGTAAAATAGGATGAGCTTGTTTTTGCGTCTTCTTTCCTTTAGTGGTTCTAGGCCAACTTCAGTCTATAGATTTAAAAGTACACTACACTTGCACGGGAAATCTGTAAACAGCTTCGTGTTGAATTTTCTTGAACACTTTTTTTTAAATTATTCAAAACACACTTGATAGCGATATATAAAATATGTTTCATCGTCGACAGTTCTGTAACTTAAACCTATATGGTATACATTCAATATTAAAGAAAAGCTTAAACGACATACATATGATGTGTGTTTCCATTACTATTTTTAATTCTATTGCAGATATAAAAGGCAACATTGCAATCGTTTTTTTTTTTGGTCAAGAACCAAAGTCATCCCGTGTTTAATAATTTTAATTGACATATCATACTGAATGTGTAAAACCATTTGTTTATGTAGAAGATTTATGCCTACAGTTGAATTAATTAAGAACCCAATACAAAGGAAAGCACTCCAGAAACATCAGAGTAGGTCTAGTTAATATCTTTGTAAAAAGGAGCATAGTAAAGACTGCTTTTGTATCATTTACTGCTACGAATGTCGTTTATTTTTCGTGCAATATTGTTTTTCAATTAGAGATATTAATTACTTGATAAGCGAATGTAAATTAATAGAGGTATAATCTGTTAACTGTTTTTGCAATGACGCCGTTTTCCATTTCCGGGGCATCCAGGCATTCAGGTCAACACCTTCTGTGTTGCGCTTGTTAGTTCTGTATTTCCTTAAAGCATCCGTCATTGCAATTGTTAAGGAATCAACCATATTATTAGAGGACTTTCGGTAATTAGGACTATGGTTATACAGTATCCTCAGTAAATATTTTTACTTAAGATTTACAAACTTAAGTTATGATATGACCAACATTATTGTAATTGTTATTATAAATGAATATTGAACTGAGATTCGGCAGTTTGTATTTATAACATATCACATGCATTCTCTTGACCAGACCTTTAATCGTTGATGTATACATTTGCAGTCGAAATATATCTCTAAACACGTGTGTAATGAGGTAATTGCGGAAGGAGAAAATAGTATTGTAGAACGAAATATGTAGAAAAAGATACAGAAAAGGCCAAAAAATGTCGTAAAATTGAACATTTACCGAACCTAGGTCAATACAAAAGTAAACATATGTTAAATTAGAAGTATGGTATAGTAAGAAGGCTCTGTATTTGGGAACAAAAGATTTGCCTTGTCAATGTTTCACTCGTAGAAGGTGTCATCGTGGATGAGAGGGGGAATGTGCTTGGTTAACGACGTAGGACTTGTAAAATGTTAAACAGTTTTCCAAAAGTATGTTAAGGAGAAGGTATCACCCGAAGTATTGAAGCAAGTTTTCAAAATGTATTTGGTTGGCAGTTCTTATGATGTGTTCTGCATGATTGTGTATCATCCTATAATTTCGCCAGTGTTGCTCATTGTTCGAGAGTTTAGACCTTAAATAGTTCTTGTATACATTTGCAGTCGACATATTTTTAAACACGTGCATAAAAAGTTTATTGACCATTCATGACCAACAAAGGTCTATAATTAAGCGCATTTTCACAAAGTGGGCAATATACAAAAGTCAAGTTGAAAAATGTGACAAAATTGAATTTTTGGCTTATGTAGGTAAATACCACAGATAAAACTGGTTAAAAGTGGGTTTTAGCTCAATTTGTCACATAGTCTGTGTTAACTGATATTTTCGACGGTAGGGCAATACAGGGTTGTAGAATGAAATATGTAGAAAAACAACAGAAACAGCCGAAGAATGTACATTTACCGTATATTGGTCAATACCAAAGTTAACACATGTGAAATTAGAGACTAGGAAGTCACAAAACATCTCCTAAAGGATGAAAAGTGTTCAATAATGCATTTAAGACAGGAATCGGATTAAAGATGTTCATCGATAAAATTGTCTCATAAATCCAGCGGACTGATCCTTAACAGAAAGGGGTGACACTATAAGAAAAAAACACTTTACTGTACGTAGTTTGTTAAACCACAACATTCGATGGCAAAATGAGATAGTTTTCTGCCAGTAACCAAAGACAACAAGTAAATAGTAAGTTAAGTAATATCAGACTCACGAAGGTTCATGAGAGCTTCACTGAATATGATTGTACTATTCGTGTACAATTCAATAGCTTTATGTTTGGTATATGCTCAGGTCAGTTGCAGAGTCAAGGCTGTTCTAAATTATCTTAATGATATCAAAAAGGTATCGTTTGGCGAATGATGTGCTGGACGTGGTTTAATATCGTTGAGTTGGTCAATTCCGTGGCGTTTTTGGATCCGAACAATATAATATGAGGTGACATAGGCATTCTAGCAAACAAGTGAAGAAGTAATGGAAGGCGTTCTTTAATTTCACCACATTGGCCAATAGGGCTATTGATATTGTTTTGAGAACAAATGCTTATAAGATTACCACAGTGCATCCGCAGCCTTGCATGGGTGGCACTCAATTTGCGTTCACCCATTTAGTAGAAATAAGGAACTGATTGTTTATTCCTGTTAAGATTTAACTTGAAGTGCATTCCATGACGATATTGTAGTTAGTAGAAATGGAGTCCAGAATAAATGAGTTTTACAAGACATATAACGAAGGTTAACAGAATTCCGAAGATTGTAGGAGGTTGTATCACTAAATCGAGACAGTAAGTGAAGTGAGATAGGCTGGCGTAAGGAGTTGAAACTTCTTGTAAAAAAGTGTGAGTTTATGTTTCCTATGTTTTGTAAGAGGTTGTATCACTAACTTGGGAAGGAATTAGTGAAGTGAGATAGGCGGGCGTATTCTTGAAAAAAGGTGAGTTGATTTTTTTCCTCCTTCCTTCAAAATTTCGAGTCCTGTTTCAATATAAATATTTTAAATGGAAACAAGTCCTGTTGCTCCGGAGATGATTCGCGCTGCCTCATGCTAAAACTTCTTTATTTCGTTTTCGTCAGCTGGCGTAAGAATGTCCCAAACCACATCTGCATATTCAAAGTGGACAAATAAATGCTTTACTTAATTTGCGATTGAGGAGGTATTTGAATGATCGCACGATGTTAGTACGTTGCCAGTGTTGTTTTTTTATGGACTGAATATGCTCATGCCATGGCCAATATTTGAAGAATGTGACGCCCAGATGTTTATGAGTAGTAACTTCCGCTATTTGAACATTATCCATAATGCTAGGTGGATGTACCTGTCTGTTTGTTTTTCGAGATATAAGAAGTGTTACAGTTATAACTGGGTTGACTGATACACCTTTCTGCCCACAAATGGATCTTATTCATGCCACCATTTAGATGCTGGGCCTCAAACAAGGGGTCATGGACAATTATATACATGGTAGTACCATCTGCAAAAAAGATGCATTTGTGAGTTTAGTTCATGAACGATATCATTTATATAGACACAAGGCATTCCAAGGGACGGCTTTATCCCCCGCCGTTGTTATTTAGTATTTTTTTTGTTTTTCTCGCAACCTCACTGGTACGTTGAATCTGACCAAAAGTGTACACAACCACTGGTCAAGAGTGGGAATATAGGCAGTACAAGTTGTTTGATCGGTTACCTAATTATTCTTGGATATTTGAACATATACTATAAGGATATTTGTTAAACTTTTTATTATTGTGTGTAGTGTAGGTAAGATCAATGTCAAGGTTATTGTGGCTAATAATAGGAATGTCATATGTGACCTTGATCATTGAGGCATGGACCCGGGTCAAGGTCACTGCACATCGTCTCAATGAGGACAACATTTGTACCAAGTAATATGGTAATCCATCCATGCATAAGTAACTTATAGCGCGGACACGAGCATGTGTACTCTGACCATTGAATGTCTCGTGTGACCTTGAGGAATGGTGCCAGGTCAAGGTAACTGCACATGGTCTCAATGAGGACAACATTTGTATTAAAATAATATAGTAATCCATCAATGCATAAGTTAGTTATAGCGCGGACACGAGCATGTGTACTCTGACTTTTAAATGTCTCGTGTGACCTTGACCTTTGAGGTATGGACCCTGGTCAAGGCCACTGCACATCGTTTTAATGAGGACAACATTTGTACCAAGTAATATGGTAATCCATCCATGCATAAATAAGTTATAGCCCGGACACGAAATGTTACAGTCGGACGGACGGACGGACAGACTAAATGACAGACGGACGAAGTGCATTCCTATAATCCCCTCCCCGCTCCGTGGCGGGGGATTAATAAAAGAGTAAGGGACTAAGGATTGAACCTTGCGGAACTCCGGCAGTATGAAAAGGAGAGCTTCATGCCATATGCGATCATTAGATTTTGAAATGTCGCAGAATACTGCTCTTACTTTTTTACCCTCATCTAGAGAGAGGCAGAATGATTGTAAGATATATACAAGCTGATTACCGGTGGAATCCTTTGGCACAAAGCCTGAATGAAATGTTGTTAGGAAGTCGTTATTATAGCAGAAGTTGAACATGTATTTTCTTATAACAATTGACATGGATTTTGGACGGTAACTACGGACATCTTGGTGATATTGCTTTTTAAAAATGTGCATCATGTGCCAGTTTCCACTCACTATGTACCTTAACAGAACGAAAAGAGTAATTAAAAAGGTCTCGAAGGCTGTGCAATTTCGGTTGATATCTACCTTAGAACATATCTGTTTACAGAGTAAGGTTCTGTTGCCTTTAGAACCTTTATGGAGTCAAGAACATCTTGACTGAAAATATTAAAATTCTACATGTAAAGGACATCTGGGTCAATGGGAAGAGGTCTATAAGGTATAGTAAGAAGGCGCTGTGATTGAAAATAAATACTGAGGATTTATTGTGTCAATGTTTGATTCGTTGATACGGTTCCATCATGGATGGGAGAGGTAATGTGCTTTGATACCGATGTAGGCCTTGTACAATTTGAAATAGTTTTCCAAAAGTCCCTTTAGGAGAAGGTATCTTCCTGAAGTATCGAAGCAAGTTTGTCATAATGTATTTGCATGGCAGTTCTTATGATATGGTTGGCATGATGGCGTTTCGTCCTATAAGCTGGCATTTGGATTTCATTGTTCGAGAGTCTGGCTCTTTCATAAGCTCTTTGTTTGACGGATTATCTTACTAACTTAATCATGAAACTGAAAGGGGGGGGGGGTCCTGAGTGCGAATCGTTATAATCTTTGACGGTTTACATATTTCACATATTTCACAAAATGTCATAAGTTGATGAGTGAAACTAATAGCGTACATATCGATATGTTATGTGAAAACATGATCTTCAGTCAAAAAATGACACAAAAGAAAATGTTACAACATAAGATGTTTGACTGAACTATAAAAGGATTTAATCCGAGGCGATGTATGAGGAAACAAAAACAATTCGAAAAATATCACAAAAATAAACTTCCTTACTGATCAAAAACAGTAATTATGAAAACTATTAAAATCTTATAAATATGTAAGATAAAATGTGAATAGATTTATATAAACGCAAAAAAATAAATCGTAAGTATGTAAGGTTAGAAGCTTATTACACGGATTCGATTGTGATGATATACAGCCAAATCTGTTATTTCGAACTCTAATATGTCGATGTTCAGTTGTAAATTTTGAGCTAATGTATCACTTACTTTCAAACCTCTAATGTTACTGTCGATGGTACGTCGGATTGAACGTCGACGTTGTTATTAATTGATATCGTTTGTATGATGATGCCCCTAATATTTGCCAGTCGTATACCTTATTCCGGTTCTCTTTTTTCATGTTCTGTGTATTGGGAGTGGCTGCAGTTCATATTGAGCAATGGTGAACAGTTGGCTTCATGCAGGTTACCTTGGTAAATAAGAAACAGTCGATATGACTGCGGTTTTCTTAGGCCGTGACTAGCTGAACCGTATATATTATCACAATATAAATAAACAAATTTTGAGCATTATGTTTGAAGTAGTTATGTACACATTATTGTGCACAAAGGTCAAAAATTGGCTCGGGGACATTACAATTAAATAAGTACAAAGAGAGCTGGATTTTATACCTTTTGTACCATTTAATTATGTCCTTTTCAAAACGATTCCCCTGATTTAGAGAGGCATTAAACTTGTCAAGATATAACACGTAACGGTAGTGCCTTTGTATAAAGGAAAATTCGTTGTATGAACGCATGTGTTCCAAACAAATCAAATGAGATACCAACCTCTGGGAAAGCCTGAGCTGGGTATCAAAATGAAGATTTACTTTTCGGGTGGTCATAAGAAAAACCATCTTAACCTCTGGAAGAAAAGGAATAAGTTCTCTTCAGTTTTTTTTACTTTAATTGAATGTATACCTGTTTTATCTACTACTACTACTACTACCACTAGTTCTACTACTACTACTACTACTACTACTACTACTACTACTACTACTACTACTACTACTACTACTTCTACTACGGCTACTACTACTACAACTACAACTACTACTACTACTACTACTAATAATAATAATAATAATACTTCTACTACTACTACTACTACTACTACTACTACTACTACTACTACTACTACTACTACTACTACTACTACTACTACTACTTCAACTACTACTTCTACTACGGCTACTACTACTACAACTACAACTACTACTACTACTACTACTACTAATAATAATTATAATACTTCTACTACTACTACTACTACTACTACTACTATTACTACTACTACTACTACTACTACTACTACTACTACTACTACTACTACTACTACTACTACTTCTACTACTACTACTACTACTACTACTAATAATAATAATAATAATAATAATACAACTACTACTACAACTACTTCTTCTTCTACTACTACTCATACTACTACTACTCCTACCACTACTACTACTACTACTACTACTACTACTACTACTACTACTACTACTACTACTACTACTACTACTACTACTACTACTACTACTACTACTACTACTACTATAACTTCAGCTTCTACTACTACTACCACCACCACCACCACCACCACCACCACCACCACCACCACCACTACTACTACTACTACTACTACTACTACTACTACTACTACTACTACTACTACTACTACTACTACTACTACCACTACTAGTTAAAAAACATAGTGAGTGACAAAGAAATTAATGTTAAATGATCTGATTTTAAAGCTCTGACATCTATTTGACTATTCTGATTGAAATACTTGCTATTGTCCTGGGCGGACAAAAGAACCAACATTCAACTATCTCCGTTTACAATGGTGATTGTTATCAAACGGGCAGTATATATTGCCCCGCTGGTACTATGATATAACATTTAATACATTTAAATAATCACTTAGGGTTCGTTGTCACTCGCTCTTTCACAAATCTTTTGACTTGATATGTTTGCATTTGTCACATTTATTCTTTTTCCTACAATGAATAGGAAACACGGCCATTAAGATTTGCCTTAATGACAGCCAATATGTTTTTAACAAACAAAGTAGAAAAAGTGATTTAGTAATGATTCAAGGCAGCTCATTTTATTACCATTCTACAGCAATTACAATTAAAATGTTCACACACACCTTTCCATTCATCTAAAATAGAGGATATATATATATTTACAGATAGCTCTTTATTAATTTCATAATTAAACAAGTGAATTAAATAAAGATTTTCACTGTTATTTTTCTTTAAGGATATGTTGTATTATATTGTTGCTAGTATTAGAAACAGTTGCCTTGCATATCAGTAGGAATATGGATTCATTGAATGTGTGTGCTGCAATCGCAAATACACTATACTATACTATACTATAGTATTCTATACTATACTATACTATACTATACAATATACTACTTGCGCACGTTAGACTTGCGATAAACGTAATTGCACCCCTCTAGATCGTATTGTAGATCTCTCGGCCTTCCGTACATATAATTTTTTTAATTTGGGGGAGAAAAAAAACTAAGGACAATGTTCTATATTCATTGCTACAGTATGGAAATATCTATCATTTGCTTCACAGTATACAATATTAGTGTGCCTACAAATTCCAACTTGCATCAATAACAAAAACAAACAATGATGCCGTTGGAATACGCACCTGAACAAAAATGATACAAAAATAAAATTACTTTTCGTCATGGAAATTCTACACTATTTGTTTATTGTTATAATTTAAGTATAACTCATTTTTACAGGGACAAGATAGGGGCATAGTCTATACTGAAAGTTTAATTTAGTATCGCGAGAAAATGTCAAAAATGTCAATTCCATAACAAGCACATTTTAATATAACTATACCTAACCTTGATATGATAAAGATCGTAATATTGAAAACAAGACACAAACTATAAAGGTTTCAGATTAAAAAAGAAAGAAGGAAAGTTGTATTTAACGTACTCGATACATAGTAGCTTGACTTTGGCTAAGTTTATAGCGGGCGTTTTCACTTGACGTTTTTCTATTGGCGAACAGCTCCACGTGGATGGCATGGACATAGCAATATCTATCAATGAAATAACATAGTGCAGTGAATTTCGTAAATAACCCAATTGAAGATAATCTACCTGGATTTATGTATAAGGTAAGATTTAAATTTTGTTATTTGTAAGACATTTATGTTTATAAGTGATTTTCTCAGACACAAATCAATGTAGTAAACAAAGGTGGGCGCACTCTCATTTGAATCTACGCATTCATCAATTGATAAATTCGGTTTGTCTAGAATATCATTATTTAGTCCCTATGCCATTCGTAGACTTTATCACTTATAATGAGAAATACATATACCAAGTCTGTTAAACAATTATCTGCTTAAATAATAATGCTGATGATAATTAACTGAAGCATTTCATTTTATATATAAAGAAAAAGGTATCCCTTTTAAACAGTTGTTTAACGATTCATGAAAAGTTTCGAAACAGGAAAGCTTACAAAAGCTTAATCAATAAAACAACAACTGTGTTTAGGTAAAATTATTTTTTGATAAGGGCCGGCAGCGATGCAAATGTTGGTTGGGAATGTCAAAAACTAAAACGTTTAAAAATACTTTTTTAATACCCCGCAACGGAGTGGGGAGGGGATTATAGGAATGCACTTCGTCTGTCTGTCAGTATGTCGGTCTGTATGTCTGTCCGTCTGTCCGTCCGTCTGGCGGTAACATTTCGTGACGGGCTATAACTTACTTATGCATGGATGGATTACCATATTACTTGGTACAAATGTTGTCCTCATTGAGACGATGTGACCTTTACCCGGGTCCATACCTCAAAGGTCAAGGTCACACGATACATTTAAAGGACAGAGTACACATGCTCGTGTCCGCACTAAAACTTAATTATGCATTGATGGATTACCATATTACTTGGTACAAATGTTATCCTCATTGAGTCGATGTGCAGTGTCCTTGACCCGGGTCCAAACCTCAAAGGTCAAGGTCACACGAGACATTTAAAGATCATAGTACAAATGCTCGTGTTCGCGCTATAACTTACTTATGCATTGATGGAAGACCATATTACTTGGTACAAATGTTGTTATTATTGAGACGATATGTAGTTACCTTGACCCGGGTCCATACCTCAATGGTCAAGGTCACATATGACATTTAAAGGTTATAGTACACATGCTTGTGTCCAGGCTTTTTAAATTTAGCAGTGTAGGCATGTCAATTCTTACTGGATTTATTGACCTTATACATTGCATGTACTTTTAGCAACAATAACTGAATTGATCCAAGATCTCGAACAAATTGCAATTTGTGCCAGTAATCCATCATTAAGTTTTGGGTCCATATTATGACAATGCTAAATAGAGGATAAGATATCAATGCTAATTGAAAGTGTTAAACAAGTTGCACAGGTTGATACTTAGCGCACTCTACCAAGCATTATCATTATGTGAAACAAGCTTAATATTTAAAAACAAAACAATGGACACAATTGTATAATGTATCATATTTATAACATGTGTTTTCTCTTCAAAAGCAGTAGCACAATGTTATGACTTCACCACAATGTTTATGTATCACTTTATCGAAAATACTTAAGGCTTGCTATTTCATCGATGTTATAAATCAAGGACTTATTGTCCTTCCTATTTTAGCCAAAATATCCTTGACATTGCTCTTACCTACACTACACACAATATTAAAAACATTCACAAATATCCTTTAATAATATGTTCAAATATCCAAGAATATTTAGGTTACCGATCAAACAACTTTTATTTACTATATTCCCACTCTTGACCAGTGGTTGTGTAATTTTTTTGTCAAATTCAACGTACCAGTCAGGTTGCGAGAAAAAACAATATATACTAAAAAACAACAGCGGCGAATATAGCCGTCCTTTGGACTGCCTTGTGTATTTTGTTTTGAGGAACGATCTTTTTTTGGAGTAAAACATTTATTCTTGGCGACATGTTTTTGGTAATTTAGGAGTTAAACAAATTTTACAAACTATCAAAAACATTCACATTATCGCGGAAAGGTTTGTCGACATTAGTCCTTAGTTTTTATGTCAAAATGCCCCAGACTACTCTTTCAACGATGTCTTGAGAGATCATGATGATATCTTGTCAAATAAGAAAGTTATTCAGAAAAATAATTAATTTTCGCGGATGAAATTCATTTCCGGGTTACAAAAATGCATATATCATTTTTTGCAAATAGCTGCAGTCACCACAAAGCCACAAGACATTGTTGATTGAGCAGCTTCGATGAATTTGAATCACAAACATATTCTTTTTGTATAAAGACATTTCCAGGAAAGCGTGATTGCTTTTTGATTGGAAATCTGATAAAATATTCTTTCGTAAAATGCTCAACTCATAAATACAGCTTTTCATGTTGCATTCGATATATGAGTCATGCTTGTTAAATATTGAATCTCAAAACTAAATAGAAGTTAATATTTTAAAACATTTAAATTTGGTCCCTCAATCGACTTTTGCATCGCTGCCGACCCTTAACAGATTTTATACATGTTTGCATATGTATGCTTTTAATTCATGAATAATGTACAGAAGAAAATGCAATATGCTTTATTCTTAATTCTGTAAATCTATTATTCTTAATTGCAAAATATTGTCTAAGTATTTTCGATCTTATAGTATATGTTTTTGTATGCATGTATATGTGTTTTGTGTGCTGTATTAGTCAAAATAAATACTGGGTAGTAATACCAAAATCTAACATTGGTTAAACTCATCGATTGATTCATTTTGAATGTATTTGTTCTTTGTTTATGCTTTTACTACTTTTCGGTGATGTTAATGAAAATCCTGGCCCCACATCATTTCTGTCGACCTCGTCTTCCGAAGCTTCTTTTGCGATTGATGGTTGCTTATTTTTAGTATATATCAATGTGGAGAGGTTTTTCGGCATTCTCTATTTTGACTTACATTACTTTGATATCTTAGCCTTTACTGAAACATGTCTCACGCCTAGCATTGTCTTTTCTTAGTTTTTCCTGCCTTTCATACTCCTTTAAGAAGAGAATGATCAACTATCTTCTCACAGACATCCTAATTCAACTTTATATGTACTTGAATCCATAATCAACTCAATGTTACTGGCGGTTGAAACTTTTTATCAAATATATATTCATTACAGGTATGAATAAATCATTATTTTAACAAAAAAAATGGCATTCATACACATGTTAAGTTTATTCATTTGCTACGCATATTTTGTAAAATCCCAACATTCAATGGTAGATGAATAAAGGCACTATTGGAGAAAGAAATGTGTTTTAATATAAAAAAATATATCAAATAATGTTATAAAAGTAGGCCAATCACGTTTGTAAGTCACATTGGCTTACCATTCTCAATGAGCAAAACCACCAACGTCGATAACTTAAAGAATATTACGGTAAGATATATGTGGAAAAAGTAAAAAAAAAACACTAAAGGAATAGTTATTTGACAGGTTTAGGTGAATTCAAAGCGTTTAAATTCGTGTATAAAATGAATTCGGCACACATAAACTTTCAAATAACAAACGCTTAGTTAAAATATGTGACGTAAGTTAATGGGAGAAAAAATAAAACACATAAGTGACGATTAAATTGAGCAAAATTACAGAACTGATGAAAAACAACACTTATTTACAAATGTGTAAAAATGATAAAAAAATAAGTAGAGGACACATATACTTTTAAAACATCACAAACAGGTCGAATAATACCACAAATCTGCATGAGTAACTACCAACGGTATACGTTGGTAAAACAATTGGCATGCGCACTAATTGCTTAAACAAACAACAACAGGCGATGACAGAACAACTCGGACTTTCATTGCAGCGATGAAAAGGGCAAATACAATCAAAACAGTATAAATTAGTCCCAAAATACATCTTGAGAAAACTTAAGAGTGTGACACATTTTTTTCTTGAGTCCGAGCACTTTATCTAACTCATCCAAAAAAACACTTGATAACATTAGATTTAATATAAGTTGCTCTCACTATGTTTATATTAATACATATGTACTACATACATAATTACTATTTATAAGCAATTATCAGGTGTGCGGACCTGGCCGATTGTCGAACATTTGTTTTTTATAAAAACAGCGGTCAGAAAAATCATGGGGTGCTGTATAAACTACATGATTACGATGGATTGATCCATTTAAGCTGAATGATTATTAAAAATGTAAAGGAAGGCAAACACTTACGACATCAAGAATACCAAGATTTTGTTTATTTTAGAACAGAATGTGTTTTTCCACTTGTTACGAGTTAATTGGGGTGCTGTATAAACTACATAATTACGATGGATTGATCCATTTAAGCTGAATGATTATTCAAAATGTAAAGTACGGCAAACACTTACGACATCAAGAATACCAGGATTTTTGTTTATTTTAGAACAGAACGTGTTTTTCCACTTGTTACGAGTTAATTTTTATTTAAATGCATTGTGTAATTTAAGCTGCGCTCTCACAGATTGAACGTTTTGACAACTATTTTATTTATTGTCTTGGAACGAACAGTTTTTTACGTAAATATCTGAAAACCAGTGATAAAAGACTGATGAGAGAAGATCAGATCGCAGATTTCCTCTTCAAATTTGATGTTTTATTTATTTTCCTTAGACCGTTAGTAACGGTTTAAGCCATAAAACATTAAATTTGGAATGAAAATATGAAAATCTGTAATTTGATCTTTTGTCAGCAGTCTTCCATCACTGGTTTGCAGATATTTATGCAAATATTTGCTAATTCAAGGACAAAATATATAAAAGTTGGAAAACGGTAAATCTGTGAGAGTGCAGCTTTAAGACATAAAAAGAGATTAGTACATATTACATTCGGATGGACTTGTTGTAGAATATTAGCGCAAATTTCTTAAAACATCACGGCTGAAGTAAGTTATTTGGAGTAACATTAATACAAACATTCAAACACAAGTGAGAACAATAAAAAAAAAAACTCGATGAATAAATATTATGCTGCGCAACAAACGTGATTAAAATTGAAATGTATTGAAAAATATAACAACATTTTATGAAACACCTTTATTAAAGCACGAGCAATGTGATTAAAATCTCAATCATTGAAAACATGTCGCAACTTTTCATTGACTAAGTTGACTAGAAGATGATAGGCACATGATAAGTCAATTTATCATGTTTTCCCGTCAGTGTTAAGCCTCGTAGTTATCACATGTGTATAAAGTATGTAAGGGAGATGTAGTATGCAATAGCACACAATTTGAAATTTATACTTTATGCAAAATTATCAATTACCTAATGCTCTTAATTGATATATATTTGTTGTTTTGATGTCAGATATTGTCACTGTAGTTGTCATTGTTTTAATTTTACTTCATCTTATTCTTTTAGAATAGTGCTACGTTCAGAACTCTTTGTTTGAAGAACGCTAGAAATTAACTATCGCCTACTTGAAAATCATTTGATTGCTTTGAGGTGGTGTTTTTACTTTGCAAAATATAGTCTGTGTTTGACCGCCTCATTACACATTACACATGTCGTTTTACACACACCGCGTGCCTTTATATTATCATAAAGACTTGTGCAGCTTTTGTCTGAATGGAAATACCACAAATTTTATCTGATAACCTTTCTCGAATAATTTGAGATTTTAACATTTTTCAACCAGTAACAGAGAAATATTTTGTTTGGTCATCGGATGTTGTTGTTTTACACACTATGCGTGCAAGTTTAACATACTACAACTTTCGTGTACCTCATGTTAAGAGTTCTTTCTTGCAATCTATGCTACCATCATGAAATGCACTTACGGAAGGAATTACGGAAGCATCCTTACACTGCTTCAAGAATAATCTTAACATGAATACCAAATCAGTTCATTTTATCAACGATGTGAATTGAGTGTCACTCATGCATATTTGTAATGATAATGGACATTTGTTCTCTAGAAATATTGCCAACAACCCCAATATCCAATGTGAAAACAATAAGATTTCCTTATACACATGTGTCCTGGATCATGGTCAAAGACATATTGCATCCACTATATCATCGATACGATATTTACACACGTATACTACTTCATTGGTCCAACTGCTAATGATCTTCTCATGACTTAGATAAAGCTTTATTTTATCACAGACTTGACCTGTACAGCCCCCCACCCCCTCCTCCTTTTTATTTCTTTTTCTTCCTTTTAATCTATTTTCTTCCGCCGATCTCAGCAAAATGACACTAACTACTTCAAAAATTTCTAATACATCTTTCAGTCTATGTTGAAAAGGTTAGAATTAAAAATCTCACAATATTGAACAAATTTTATTTTTTACATCATAACAACAATTTAAAACGAATCAATGTCTAGCCGGGGTATATAAGTACGACAGGTGTTAGTCCGTTTATAAACTTTATTTTGAATTATACAGAGAAAAAGCCTGGAAAACATAATACAAGGTCTAAAGATATATTCCAGCCTCAATATTAAAATACATTACAATTATTACTTTCCCTAAGTAATAGAAATACGCAGTACCTGGTTAATACAAATGAAATTAAATACAGCACAGTAAATAAATGAAACATACAAGCGGTGTGATAAAATTTATTGTTTGCAACAATGCAAAATTATAGTAGATATGTAAAAGTTTCTTAGTTGTGACTCCAGGACTGGGCAGCAAGATCCGAAAGATAGAATGGCGGGATAGTTACGAGTGATTACGTGCATAAATGAATTCTAATATTAACCAATTGAAATTTGTTTGACCACTACAATGCGTACACACTGACCACTCTCACACACACTCTATAACAATGTACGCGCAATCTAAATCAAACAGGCAATGATAAATGAACATGAACGGATTAAAATAATACCCAGTTACAACTGCATTATGTAAGGTAGGTTAAAAATAGTGTGTAAAATAAAATTAAAAGATAACATAACAACATTTGTTTTTAATATAGGTCGCGCAAGGTTAAAGATTTGTTTTCGAAATATGACATAACAATTGGATTTTTTTTCAAATCTATATTAATACCGAAAACTTACACGTTTGATTCAAGGATTAAACATGTTAACCATTATATGAGCTCAAAATATTAATGATTAATGATGATGATGTCACGCACTTTATACGATCAGGTTTTCGGAAAAGCTTTGTAGGACAATTATCTTACAATCACATTTTACAGTTCATTTGATCCTATTCTACACATTTTCAGATTTGACTATCATAATTGTTAAACAGGGTTAATAGGACAACACATTTTTCTAAGATTCTCTGCTTATAGTATTATTATTATTATATTTTTTATTTTTATAATTATAATTATTATTATTATTATTATTATTATTATTATTATTATTATCCTTTTTATTATAATTATAATTATAATTTTTATTAATATTGTTACTATTATTATTATTATTATTATTATTATTATTATTATTTTTATTAAAATTATCATTATTATTATTAAAATCCCCAGTAAATTTATATTTTACTGACCGTTCCAACAATCCTTGATAAACACACCTTGTTTTATATAATATATATGCACTGTGTTGTTTGTTATTATCATACTAATATTGTTATGATATATATACTGTTTATCATTATTTATAAGTATATGCTTTGCTTAAATAAGGAAAAAAAGTTATAAAACTAATGATTTTTAAACCTACTTTATCTTTGGTAGAAATCACGTCTGAAGCAAACGCATTGTTATTCTTATCACCATTATCATTATAATTATTATCGTACATACATATTGTTTATGACTATGTTCCGTCTTATTATTACCGTTCAAATACGAGAATATATATTAAGATGAAAACAATGTTAACTTTCTTGAATAAGGTACGTAATTGAAGTAAAAATGTTCCCATGAAATATAATACGTCATTTGTTTTAAGTCCTTTCTTTAATTTGAATATAAATAGTTTCAAGTTAGAGAGTATAAAATGTCGATATTGATTGTTCACATTGCATTGTACTAAAATAAATCTCTGACATGCATTTTGAAAACAGTATTAATTGCCATACAAAGTGAAACCCAGAACGAAAATCCAAAATATTTTTTTAAGTATTTTATTTCAATTTCTACTACATGCATAGGCGTTCTGTTTCAAGTTCCTCGGGATAACATGTAACGCGTTTGCAGCATTAATTATGTTCGACACATAAACGTTATAGGTACAAGGCAACAATGTTATAAATGCTTTTGTCTAATGACAGTAACGTTGATGTTAAGATATTACTCCTAGCATACAAGACTGCTACTAGAGAACATTATTTTATAGTAAAAGATTGATAGTGGAATAAAGATACATTGAACTTCGAAAACATGACAGATGCGTGAAATCGTTCAGGAATACCAGCTTTAAATATAATGCAACTATTAACATTCGCGTTTGGGCATTGAAACCGTGGTATAAGTCATCATAATGAGTTTCCTGTCCATTGTATAAGATGAAAGCTAGCCGTCTTCGCTGATAATGATTCTCGATATGGCCAGAGGCTAGTATCGAAATTATATTTCGTATTAGATGCGGTCCAGAGGATAATTAGACATCAGTTTGGTTGGTATTTTTAACGCTCAACTCTTATTTTGTGCAAGACGATTTATTTCTAGATACAAACTAAACAATAGCTAGTTGTATTTGACCCCTTGAACGCTTCGTTTAGGGCTTCTCATGATAGCAAAAACGGTCGGAACAAAATATAAATTGTTTCAAAAGTATGTTCAATCAATATTTAATATTTGGTTAAACTGAAAGCAAAAAAGAGTATTATAATGTTATCAATTATAACAAAAAAATGAAAAACATATATATTTATTTATATTTTCAAGTGAAACATTACTTTGTTTTTTTTAATTTTTTTATCTTAGTTGACTATTTACAACGATGCAGCTAATATTAATGTTTAAATACAACCGAAACGAAGTCCAATATGGGACATACACATTTTACATTAAGAAACAGATTGTCTTATGTTGACACACGTTAATACGCATATACAAAAATAGAGTAAGACAAATAGTGACAAGATCAGCATTCCATATACCGTTTAATTTCTGATGCCTTCATGAAACACATCTGTGCATGTAAACTTACTCAGTCCTAACCAGAAATATGTCAAAAATAAGCCGTATCACTTTCCGAAATAGCTAATTGTATGATTTGTAAGACAAGGACAGAACACAGTGATAACAAAGATCTATTATTTCACGAATGTAAAACCAAGTTAAAAATAACTACTTCATCTCATATGCAAGAGTGTTACAGTATTACCATTCACAATTGTCATACATTGAAATACGTGGTTTCGATAGAATATTACTTCAATACTGTCTATGAAGCACGCCCAAATAACTCATTAATTAGAAGGAAATGCACCACAACTAGCTCACTTTTGGTTCGTTCATATTTTTGTGCCTATTATAGTATAACAACCCCTCCCCCGTTCAATTTTCTAAAAGGAAAACGCACACTAGGGTATAATTACTGACACGGCTTTGTTAATTTAAATTTGAGAGTTTTAAAATGATTTTAGACAGGCATCGGCAAGCTGTAATTATGTTCTTTTTAAACATTCCTGTTGTTTCAGCGACGCGTAGACGTATTTATTTTATGATATAATGAATTTGAAGTGTTTCCTGTCCACAATTGAAAATCAGTTGGTACATCTAACCAATTACATGTGAATTAAATATAGATGTTCACTGTTATTTTTTATGATGACATGTTGTATTATATTGTTGTTAGTATTAGATACAGTTGCCTTGCATATCAGAGGAATATGGTTTCAATGCATTTGTGTCTTGCAATCGCCAATATACTACCTGCGCACGTTAGATTTGCGATAAACGTAATTGCATCCCTAGATCGTATTGTCGATCTTTCTTCCTTCCTTACATTATTTGGGGAGAAATGATGACGGACAATTTCTATATTCATTGCTACAGTATAGAAATAGCTATCATTTCCTTCACAGTATACAAGAATAATGTGCCTACATATTTCAATCTGCATTAATAACAAAACTCAAACAATGATGTGTCAACTCAAATTTACCAAGACAATATGCCGCTGAAATACGTACTTGAACAAAAATGATACAAAATTCATATAACATTTTGTCATTAAAATTCTACACTATTTGTTTATAGTAATCATTTAAGTATAACTCCTTTCTACAGGGTTAAGTTAAGGGCCTAAACTATACTGAAGGTTTATTTTAGTATCGCGAGAAAATGTCCAAAATGCCAATTCCATAAGTAGCCATTATAATATAACTATACCTAACTTTGATATGTTGAAGATCGTAATATCCAAACTAGACACAACATATAAAGGTTTCAGATTAAAAAGGAAATAAAAACAGTTGTATTAAATGTACCCGATACAGAGTACCTTGACTTTGGCTAAGTTTATAGCGGGTGTTTTCACTTGACGTTTTTCTATTGGCGAACAGCTCTACGTGGATGGCATGGACATAGCAATATCTATCAATGAAATAACATAGTGCAGTGAATTTTGCAAGTAAACAATTGAGGATAGATAATCTACCTGGATTTATGTATAAAGTAAGATTTAAATTTTGTTATCTGTAAGACGTTTGTGTATATAAGTGATTTTCTCAGACACAAATCCATGTATTTAACAAAGTTAGACGCAAAATCATTCGAATCTACACATACATAAATTGATTAGATCGGTTTGTCTAGAATATCATTATTTAAGTCCGTATACCTTTCGTAGACTTTATCACTTATAATGAGAAATAAATATACCAAATTTGTTCAACAATTATCTGCTTAAATAATAATGCTGATAAAAACTTACTAAAACATTCCATTTTATTAATAAAGAAAAAAGTTTCCTTTTTATACAGTAGTTTAACGATTCATAAAGAGTCCCGAAACAGAAATGTTCAGTAGCTTAATCAATAAAACAACAACTGTTTTAAGATATAATTAATTTTGTAAACAGATTGTATGCATGTTTACATATGTATGCACCTTTAAATCATGAATAATGTACAGAAGAAAATGTAATATGCTTTATTCTTAATTCTGTAAATCAATTATTCTAAATTGAAAATGTATGTCTAAGTATTTTTGATCTAATAGTGTATGTTTTTCTATCCATGTAGATGTGTTTTGTGTATTGTATTAGTTAGAAAGAAATACTGAGTAAAACAAATATTGTGTATAAAATCTATAGAGCACGATGAATCTGTCAACTATTAAATATTTAGATAAAACGTGTTAAATTAAAACAAAAAATGCAAAACATATATTATTTTTTATGTCTTAAATTGAAACAATAATGTTTTTCAATTTTTAGTTTTATTATTATTATACAACGGCCTTTACGGTGAACATTTGTTTGCTATATTAACAGGAATCACGACTCAATGATTTAAATTTAAACATTATCCATTAACTTTATTCGTGTTATTTAATTTTTATAATACAATATTAAATGCACGCTGTCATTTTTGGTTAACCTTGGGATATTAATGTTTAATAAAAAAAAACTGAACAAAATCCAATAAGGCACATACACATTTTACATGAAGAAACAGATTGCCTTATGTGGATATACGTTAATGCGAATATACAAAATTAGAGTAAGAGAGTGACTAGATAAGCATTCAATATACCCTTTAATTTTTAATGCTTTCATGGTACACAAACAACTTGTATTTTATGAATGTAACACCATAATGTAAACTTCTTCAGCTATTTTTTATGAGTGTATCAGTATTAACAATGAAAATTGTTAAACCGTGAAACAAGAGGTTTCGATATGTTTTTGCTATTATAGTATTAACAACGCCCCCTACCACCAAATGCTCTTAAAGAAATACGCAGAATTAGGTAGAATTACCGATACGGCTATATTTAAATTTGAATGTTTTGAATTGATTTTAGACAAGCATCGGCAAGCTGTAATTATGTTCTTTTTAAACAATCCTCCTGCTTCAGCGACGCGGAGACGTATTTATTTAATGATATAATAAATGCGAAGTGTTTCCTGTCCGCAATTGAAAATCAGCCGGTATATCCAACCAATTACAATGTAAAGCAATTAAAGTACGGGATGTCTCAGGTGCTCTTTTCAAATGTCCATTGATAGTAATCTTTAGGGATAGCCGAGGGCTGCTACAAAGAAAATTAACTTCACGTCTAGTTAAACAGAAATAAATTAACAGCCATCAGTATCTGGTTATTTTATTCACTACCACTACAACATGTAGTGCTATTACTTGAACAACCGTTCTGCATGATTCTGACCGAATCAATGTTGCATTCGACTATGATGAAAATGAAAATGATAATGAAAACGTTATGTTTTCAATATATAAATTGTTTGATTAACCAATATTTATTGAAGTAAGTACTACAAACCTTATTTATGACTCTGATTCAAAAGAAAACATGTAGCGAAAAAGAATGAATTGAAAAATAGCCAAATTCTTATAAAGATTTCCAGAAAAATATACCAATTAAAACTTATTTAATGAGAGCACTTGACGTTTTATTCTAATTGCAAACGGTAGAAATGATAATGATGCGATATACATGTTTTAATTGATTGCCTTTTATCATATGTAATAATCATATGAAAAAGACAAAGTTAATTTTCATAAAGTGCGCGCTTTAATTTACCACAAATGTTATTTTTATTTTCCTTTAAGTGTAATAAGTATTTCTATTAACATTCTTGAACATTCTATGTGTGTATGATTCTTTCAAACAAATCAAGTTAAAAGCAAAACGTACGTGCTGCACTTTTGAAACATGTTGTTATCCAAACGTCGTCATTAAGTGAATGTATGTTTACATTTGTTGTGATTTCATATAAATGTACTTTCTTGCATTTATAGGAATTTACGTTATTCATTTGCATTTGCGAGATCTTTTCTATTTTCTACAATGCACAGGAAATACATATTTAGCATCTAAAGACAGCCAAATTGTTTCAGAAAAAGCAGCATGTCCTAAGGTTTTCAGTTATGATTGACCCATCCTTTTTTGGACTGCCGTTCTGCATCAATAACTATTCTAATATTCACAAACCCCTATATATGCATTCTCAGACTTAAATCGAAATAGGATGATCACAGTTATTGTTCTATAATATTATCTTGTAACATATATTTGCAGAAATTAATAAATGCCCTTTGTAATTGGAGGAACCAGTTTTAAATGAAGTCTTGTTTTACATCTTCCTGTATAAGCATATCTATACACGTTTAAGTAACGAGTCATAAGGCAAAACTCCTAGATAGTGAAATACGCTATTATCGTTTTATTATCTCAAAATAATGATGAATCCAAAACATTAAATATAATAATGCTACAACGGACATACAGCTATACGTTTAACGAGTTATGTATGTTCTTCAAATGCAGCTTTATCTGATTCATTGTATTATTAGACCATTATAAGTAAACAAAAGATGAATTAAATATACTTTTTGCATCTTTTTATACACATGTTTTATGCATGGCCATTTCCACAATTAATTGATTGTATTCATTGATATAGTATGATCAGCTCAGTTGTTAGTTTATCTTATACAGGACTAATTCGCCTAATGTTTCCAACCTGCATCATTAAAATCACATGAATGCTCGCCTGAAATAGAAGTGACTTACCAATAGTTTTTGCCACTTCATTTAAAACTTCACTAAAATGAGACATAGCTCAGAGTCTGTTTTGTTCTTTAGACTTTTAGAATGAATTAACGATGATAAAGCATTTTGAGAAATCAAAATAAAGAATGCTATAAATGGTGTAGTAAAGGAAGTATTCATGTTTTAAGCAATAATTCAAGAGATGCGTAACACACTGTTCCATCTTAGATAAAAGCTGTTTCACACTTTATTTTTTTCGCTTAATACAACATAGCTTAAACAGAATATAGAGTTGGGATCTCTAATCATTGAAGTACTTGGGGTTTACCTTTTCGTTTTTTTATTATTATTTGTTTTATTGATAAGTTTCCTCAAGTTAATGTATACTTTGATAAGATTAACTTTTTGCGTTTTATCTTTATTAAGAATTGTTGGGATAAGAGTGAGATTTGTGCACAAAAAACTGGTTTAAACCCCCAGTAAATTTACATTTTACTGACCGTTCCAAGGCGGTAACAATTCTTGATAAACATACCAATTATTTAAATATATATATATCTGGTATTTATGCACTGTGCTGTTTGTAGAGTTTTGTGCTGTTCTATGTTTCTTGTTTGTGATTTTGTGTTCTATGTCTTTGGCGTTTGCCCATTGCCACTAAACCGGGTTTATGTTTAAACTTTTTGCTACTGAGCATGTTTCTGTAGCTTTTTGCATATATAATGTAAACGTTAGTATACTTTTTCTGTTTCTCACTCTTAAAACAAGAAATTAATACATTTATTATTATTATAAATTGCGTTTGTTCCAGGAAACATAAACACTTACAACATATATCGAGTGGCTGTTTATGTATTTTTCAACTTGTTATGTCAGAATGAAGATGTAGTATCCCTTTTAAAAAAAATATTTTTCTCCTTGCCTTCGTTACATTACGTCATCCTTTTTGCATATAAACATTTATAAGTTATAAGTCTATTGGTCCAAGACATATTCGAACTTTCACCTTTGTACCGTTGACAATAGACATGTTGCTTAATGACTTACAATGATACAATATATTTCCAGACGATCCAGCTACTCTTGTACAGCTGACTTTTCACAGGCGAATGCACCAGTGTTGCATTTTCATCGAATTAGATCAAATGTTTCCCGTATTCCGTTCCTTCAATTATAAATTTCTCTTTTGCAATTCCCATCGGTTTGATTAAATGTCTACTCAATGTACTATGTGACTTGATCAGTTCGATATTGGGCTCAACATTTTTAACGTTTAACTACTACTACTACTACATAACATATAGCACGACTGTCCACTTTTAAAGGTACGTTATATTAAAATGCTAAGTACCGTGATGTATCTAGGATGCCTCCTCGACATTTAAGATTGCGAATGCTACTTCAGATTGTTTTAATTCTGAGCGATGCAAACAAACGATTGGCGAAGCCACGAGTGAAAATATATATTTTTTATGATAACGAGTGAAATTAAATACGATCTTACCCTGAAAGAACAGTTTCTTTTATGCTTATTTTCGGAGTTTTATTTTTTAAAATTTATTTCTTAATAACCCCCTTTTTGTAAAGGGTGTTATTTACGCCGCTACCCGTGGGGCGCCCCTCAAGCAAAATTATAGCTGCCAACATTTTTATTTCCGGTTTGTTGAGAAATAGTTCTCTGCTTTTCATACTTATAGTTTATTATTCGCTCGTTTTTTTGTGCAAAGCTTTTATGAACAGTAATTAATTAAGTTTTATAAGTGAACATATGTTCCAAAAAATATCCAAAACACTTTTACGTGGGACATGAATACATAACTAAATTACTACGCCGACATTTAATGAATGAAAATTTGGAAGGTCAAATGTGTTAGCAAAATTAATAAGGATAGTTATTGGATTTTAAACATTTTTCTTAGTTAAAGACTGCATGTGTTTCATAATAAATGAATATTCAGTCATCTTACTGTCAGAGACCAGTCTGTTTCGCTTGAAAACAGGTTTGTTTTCTAGGTAAAGATTGATGGCCACGCTAGTTTGTTTACAAATTTTGAGGCGTAGGTGGGGTAATTTTTTTCGAATATCTGTAAATTGTTGTGTGAATTTTCCGGGAAGCTCATTTTACGTAATACAACGGCGAACAGTTCAAAATACATTTGAACGATGATATAAAACTCTTTGTATGTTCGAACAGTTGTTTTCGTCTGTATTTTGTTTGGTATGAAAGCAAATGTTCGAACATTCAGCTTCAAGATCAAGAAAATGTTTGAAAAACGGTATATCCGGTAATAAACGGTAAGTTGTTAATTTCCAAATATATATTTATTTAAATTTATGAAACATTTCTTTAAATTTTAAATATTGTTTTGCCCACATTTACTTGTTCAAAGTGAAGTTTTCTGGAAAGTTAATACAAAGGAATTTAAAAGTAGTTCTGAAATCTGATATTTAACTCCTTAATATGCAGTGAAAATATCTGTTGTTTTTTCACTGTTAAAACCCCATATTTCATCGAAAAGCATGAAAGAAATATGTCATACTTTTTAAACAGTCCAAAACTTCACTCTGATTGGATAATTTCATAAATAGTTCATACATATTTTCTGCTGTACTGGAACTTTGCTGTCTGCCGGCATGATGTAACATGGATTCATTGCAATATTAATGGAGGTGAACTTCAAAATAAGGGAATTATCTAGGGTGAAACATGACACACCTTTTTTATTGTTTAAATCAATTGTTTAACTGGATTTTAAGGAAAGTAATGATTGTCATGAACGTGAAACGCTAAACATTTGTTTTTCCAATATGAAATGTTGCCTATTCGCGTTGCAACCTATAGGAAAATTAGTTAGTATTATTTAACCTAAAGGGATCAAAATGCTTTGTTAAAAAAGTGTCATTTTAGGTAAAATGTATTGCATTTCACAATGTCTGTGAAATTATCTCCATTAAAAGCATTAATCCATTTCCGGTTGAGCAAAATATGCGAAGTTATGTTGCATTATTTGATGATTAAACTGCCATTTGAGCCAGGTTCATGTGAACATCCTGAAGAATGGATGTTTTAGCCAGAACGCCTTATAATTGTATGCGCATAGGAGATTGAATGACAGACAGTGAAACTAGAAAACATGCGAAGACTAAGATTAAACTAATGTTGGGTGTATTCATGTATTAATGACTGATCGAAAGTGTATTACTTAAGTTATTCATACAATATGACGCTTATACTCATCACTTGAATCTGATTCAACTGAATGATCTTTAGTTTTTCTGAATTGTCTGGTGTTAAAGGTCTTTCCATTCGTAAATTGTTTGCAAATTATTTTCAACATCTTTAATCCTTTTCCACATGCCAGACTCATATAGCATATCATTCTTGCTTCGTAATATCTTTATTTGTTCATTTCTGTAACTTTACAAAGTTTAAAGATATTTCTTGCAAAATTTCATTCTTTTTTTATTATATGGTCACACAAAAAACAATATGATTGTTCCTGATCAGCTGAAGACTAGTTATTTGAATGAAAATAAAGCTCAGGATATTCATACAAAATTTCAAAAGATTCAGATAGCTCTGACTGATGTAACAATGCAGTGGTTTGGTCATTATAGCATTATAACGTGTACCATTGTAGAGCTTTTAATTGATGTTGTCACACATTTGGTTCGTTCTGCTTTCTAGAACTGTACAGATATTCGACTCAATCGTAAAAAACCCATAAAGATGTTGTTGTCTCAATAACAACAAGGTTTATAGTTCAAAGTTTACTTTAAAACCATTATCTGAGGTAATGATATGATGCACATGTTTTATCCATGAACAAAACTGTTTCTTGTTTGGGGATATATTACTTATTTCATACTATATATTTATTTAACTAAGGAAAAATATTTCTTAAAATGTATATTTTGTCCCTATAAATCTTCCTAAATTGATGTGATTTATCTTTTATTTCAATTATTTACTTCAGTTTCCAAGTTTTATGTTTAAGCTTTCGGAAAATGAGCTTGTTTCTGTAGTTATTCAATTCTGAAAAAATAGTTTGGGTTAAAAGTTACTATTATCAAAGGCATTTAATCTGGTTAAAACAATCTCTTTGACTTATGGATGTTACTTTGAAATTTTCCAAGAGGACAGTTTCGCAGTAAGTTTTATTTCTTAAAGTAGTTTTCTGCTGCTTTTGTCTTGAAGTGACTAATATTCATTACTATTTTGTGTATGAAATTATTAAGTATCTTTAGATAGTGGAAATGCAAAATAAACCATTCTGTAAAAATAAAATGTCAAATAGAACAGTTTCGTAGTGAAGCGACTATTAAGTTATCGTAAATTTTGACCGCGAAACTGTTCTAGTAACATATATTTATAAACGCATATTTTACAAAAGGCATTTGTTAAAGTTTGAGTCATACCCGTATTTCTGACATCACTATTTTAACAGATTACATCCACAGCAAGTAATATCTTCCTTAACAATCATTGACTTCCATATTAGTCAAATTCCATTTCCTCCCTGGGAAAAACCAAGTAACAATGCCTTGACTTCTCTAGAAGAAACAATAGCTAACAATTACTAGGCATCCACTTATTTTCTAAGCAAGCAGCTCTATCCTTGATAAGCAATGTATTGTTGGTCATATTAAAGTGGAATTGCCGCGACAAACAACATTTTATGATCCAAATCGAACTTCGCGGCATCGAACGTTGAACAAACGTCAAATCATCTATTGAATACATTCAATGTATAAAATGCAACATGATTTCAACATTAATATCGTGACAATTTGTATTATGATTTCTACCGCTTTAAATACCTGAACAATATGTGACGAAATTTTCTAAGAGATATGTATTATATTTTGACAGTTTCAATTAAAAAATGTTTGATATATTATTTGTTGTTTTTTGTTATAAAAAGTCTCTATAAACCTATACAAAACACTGTATATTAATGTAGATTGATATTGTTTTCGTACGGGATCTTCGTAATTGTTAAGCGCTTAACTACAATCGTGAGAGAGTATAAATCTTATTTGCAAGAATTCTTACTTGACAAGAATGTAAGCTTAAGGCTAATGATGCGCAACCACACACTTCATTGTTTTTTAACATTGAAATCTCAACGTCTGCAATACCTTGGGACCAACATTAATTCACAGACTTTCAACGTTGAAGATTGCCTAGCTAACGGTGATGGGCCTTCTTGGATCAATTATAAAAGCATGAGTATAGCCTTTTTAATATATTCTTTGTTATATTGCTATTTCCTTTTCTTGAAGTAAATAAAAATCAGCTCTCGCAGTAAACTTATGACTGTAAAACTTCTAAAACAGTGTTTCAGATATTACAATATAAGAAAACTTTCTCAAAATTTGTTAATGGTCATTATAAACTCTCATCAAAGTACAATAGTAGTCTTAAATTGCTGATTGCTAATAGTATTGCTCATCCCGATTTCTATGGTAATGTTTTAAAGAGAATTCGTAAAATTAAAAAAAATCCAGCAGGTAATTGGGCAGATAGACTCAATGAATTACTTGGATTTTATTTAAACCGTGGATATAAAGGCAATATTTTGAAGAGCACTTGCCTTCTAGTTTTTGAAGATGAATTCCTGAAACAAAATATAGGGTTGAATATAGCATCCTTACATAACTAAGCTTTCAGTCCTTTGATTTAACAAAGATTTTGCTAATTCATGTTATTTTTAAAAACTTTTTTGGCCAAAACGTTTTGGCTGACTCGGAGTGCTTTGGCATGTGACTTCATTTTCATCAAATATTTTATATTTTCAAATCCTTCGGAGGGATAAATTTGCTAATACATGTCGCTTTTATTTTTAATAATGTTTTCTTTATTTGTTCCCAGTTTTAGTACAATAATGCTTTTTATTATGAAAGTCTATGATCACACAGTTTTAATCTTTTTTTTATAAGGCAGAAAGTGTGTGATGTTTATTATTTCAAACAATGACTGCATCGTATCTTTGAAAAGTTTTTGCATTAGGTGCTCTGAATTGTTTTCCTCCGTCTGCAGATAAAGTTAGAAGCTCTAATCAAAGAAGTACTTGGGGTTTACCTATAAGTTTATTATTATTTGTTTTATTGCTACGTTTCCTCATATTAATGCATGCTTTGATAAGATTTACCTTTTACGTTTTATATTTATTTAGGATTGTTGGGACAAGAGTGAGGTTTGTGCACATAAACTGGTTTAAACCCCCAGTAATTTTACTGATCGTTCCAAGGCGGAACCTAACACTCCTTGATAAACATACCTAGTTTTGTATATATAGTATTTATGCACTGTGCTGTTTGTGGAGTTTTGTGCTGTTCTTTTTGCTACTGAGCTTGTTTCTGTAGTTTTTCGCATAAATATTTACGACTAAATGCTTTGCAACATTTTCTCCAAATGAGAATAATAATTTGATATAATTTTATTTCATATAACATTGTTTTATCACAAAATAATTGATAATTTGGGTCATTGTCATAACAATGGTCTTACAGTTCACATATATCATCTAAGTCATTAACTGGATGCCACTATCCAATGGATTACCTGGTATTCAGTACTTGGGACTTGTATACTTTGTGTGAAAGAAATGGCAACATCGCCCAATGAATGTATATTTTACATCTTTGCTATTACCTTTATGACTGCCACTATTATTCATTCTAATCAAACTTAGTCTAAGTTATTCCACAAAAAAAATATACCGACTTTTCCATCAATCTGTTAGGTTTAGTAAATGCACACTTAGGATAAAAATGGGTGGAAAACATTTTCTCTTTGATGCAATATACTGTTATTATATATTATTAAAATATGATTGTCACGTTTTGCTGTTCATCCCCTGGATATTGCCCACAACTTTAGTAATTCATCTTTAATTAAAGTTCCCTTGTTAATTGTATATGGTCTTTTATTTCAGACAGTTTTTGATACTATGATTATTTTTCGAAATTCAAGTTATTCATCAGGATGATTATAGTTTTTTTGTTCCGCATTAACTTTTAATTATATATGTTTTTTACTTCTTTTCTGTGGTTCCATCTAGGCAAGTTGTGTAAATAAATCGTTGTATACTTTTGAGTAAATATTCTGTGTACTAAATCTTCATTTACTTTAATCAATCAAATTAGAATCAACTTTTTCATTTAATACAACGCTGTCATTGTTTTATCAATTCATTTATTTCGACTAACTTGTTGAGGAATGTCAATTGATCAAGTTCCATTTTCCCATTTTGATCAATAAAAGTGTTAAGACGATTGTTTACTTTTTGTTTAGACCTTTTTCTGTTCTTCTACATAATTAACTGATTTCACCCCAATCTTCTAATTTTACTGGTGTTATGTCTAATTTCTACGTATCAGGTTTGAATAGCTTTTCCTACATATCACGACTAGCTCCCTGTTTTAGTTAAATGTTTTATTCTTTATTCTTTATTTTTTTGCTGCAGAGCAGATCTTTGTTTCTTTAGAAGAAACTCTTTCCTTTTCAATTATGACACTGTAGCAAGCATTAACAAAAAACATAATGAAATACGAGCAATATCTTTATTGTCATATTCATACACAAGCGCCTACGCATTACCGTAACCATGATCTGTAAACAATCTATTTCTTTTAGGATAGGTATGTATATAGAAATGTATTTTAATGTAATCGAAATTGATGGTTTTACACATCCAGTATGAGTTTGGCGAGTTCTGGTTCTTGATCAGGAAACAAAGTGATTGCAATAGTGCCTTTTATGTCTGAATTAATATAGTGAGAGAAACACAAATCATATGTTATGAACATTTGCTTTTAGTATCAAATTTCAAGTCATTTAAGCTTTTCATTAATATTATGCCGTATAATTTCAAGTTACAGAACGGTCGACGATGAAAAATGTTCAATCCTTCGCAATGAAGTGTGTTTTGAATCAGTTTAGAAGCACTTGAGAAAATTCAACACAAAGCTATACATTTTTTTCCGGTGCAACATATAGCGTACCTTTAAACAATCTATATATCGAAATTAACCTATAACCACTAAGGGACAGAAGACGCAAACACAAGCTCATCCTGTTTTATATGATAATCATCTTAATGACTCCGAACCACCAACATATCTTTTCCTCAGTTTTATTACGAAAAAATATCGAAAGTCGATTTTGCACCATGACAGGCTACACATGCATTCAGCTCGCTTAAGTAGTACTTGTTCTTTTATGGTGTAGAAATACCATACGTAACGAAACTCGATCAGCCCCATTTCTTCCAGGTTTGAAACCCAATCTGAACAAAACCAATATAACTTTTCCTCAGTATAATTACGATTGAGTTTGTCGAGTTTGCACCATGTAAAGCTACGCATGCATTCAGCTCGCTTAAGTAGCACTTGTTCTCTAAATTTTGTGTAGATAGTCCATGTTGCCAGTGCGGGGAAATTGAAGACGCATAGCATCCCCAGACCAATCCCTCTTCAACTCATTCTCTTCAATGAGATTCGAATTTAACATTAGAATCAATATAACTTTTAATAACACTTTGTTTATCGAGATGGCTAGGAACGTAGGTTCTAGAAGATCGTAACTCTTCAATGATAGCATTAACATCATATAAACGTCTTATACATTGCACTAGTTAAAAGTTGACAACTAAATGCTTTGCATCGTTTTATCCAAATTATTTTTCTTACTTAGTTTTAATTTATATTTCATTGTTTTATCACAAAATGATTTATAATCTTGGTCATTGTCATATCAATGGTCTTGTTGTTCACACATTGAATCTAATTCATTACCTGTTGTCAATTAATTACTTTATTTTTAGTGTCATAATTACACTATCCTAAGTGTTTATAGACATTTATCAACAATTATTTACATTTATTTACATTATTGTCTATAGATAGTAAACTGGATATCTGATATATTTAAACATGTAACGCTAATGACGCCATTTTTTGGATGAGTTTATTGATTTTAATATTTGTGGAGTATGAATAACCTCCCTGTTTCTTCTTTAAACTGAACAAAAGTAGCCAAAAGTATTCACGTGACATTTCATCAGGCTGTTAAGGTGACCATGTACCTTGTTAAATGGTGTTAACCAAAATGCTCATAAATAAAGTGAAGAATCATGCAACACCATGGCGTGTATTTCCAGTATTGTCATTTAAAATCAGACATTCATTTATATTCAAAATATTTTCATTTAAATCAATATTATTATATTTTTTCTACTGTATGCACACATAAATTTCATCTTAACTGCATTACCCATAAAATATTGTCAAAGTTTGGAATAGTTTTAAATGAAATGGGTTATCCGGACACTTATTCAATTGTCTTATTTGCAAATCTACTAGTTGATTTTGTCCAATATATACTTGCAATCATCGACCACGATTTACTTGAACCCTTAACCGAATATATCGGTGCCGGTATAGGTGCCGCTAATGCCCACAAATGTTGAAGAGAAGCCCTTCATGTTGCTGTTGAGGTAATGTTGATCTAAGTGAAATGTTACTGTTTGATCTAGTTAGAGAGTTAAGTTGTCCTTTTGAAAGATATGGAGCAGCATTTATCAAAATGTATATTTATTGTTTTGTTTTGATCATTAGTAACATTGCCTACCATACCTGAACTAGATATTTTACCAATTCAAGAACTTGTTAAACCACTTAATATAATCTTAACTATTGGAGCTAATATATTTTGAGCAAACTTTGCTGCCATTTGAAGTACTGTTTTTGCTTAAGGTCCTGCTAAAGCCCTAAAAAGTCCACCATTCTCCGATTGTGCACTTATTTATGACTTTAAATAAGTTTCAAGAACTGTTTTTGCTAAAAGTCCTGCTAAAGCCCTAACAAATCCACCATTCTCCGATTGTGAGCTTATTTGTGACTTTGATTAAGTTTCAAGTCTACCACAGTTAGGTTTCTCTTAGATTTGTATATGCTAATCATTTTGGTGTCCGTTAACGTAATGGGAATTTTTTCGGCCAAGTTTAATCTAAGAGTTATTGGAATTATTTGGTTATATTATTTTGTCAAAGATTGCATTTGGTGATCCGTTAAAAGTGTTGAATAAGTTTTTGAGTCATTGTTTTATCATTTTTTTTCAAATGACATGTTGGTTTCGAACTGAACCATTGCTTATAACATTTTTTTCGTATATAATTAGTGCAAATACCTTATAGTCTGCTCCAGGTTGATTACTTAACAACACGAGAATATATTAAAGTAAGAAATATCTCAAAACTACATATCCTAAAAGAAATGGATATTTTACAGCTCTAGGTGACGTTAATCAATGAACGCTTGTGTATAAAGTAAATTGGGAACACATTATATGTCAACTATCAAATTGTTATTTGAAAGTGTTATGTATGTTAGTAAAATCACAATACTTAACAAAAAATTGATAGTTAACTTTAAATGTTGAAAAAAAGGATAAGGGTCGAAAGTTATTCGAGGACAAAATACATCACAAAGAGGTCGAAAAATGTCACAACATTGTATCTTTGTCGTACCTATAAAACCTCAAGTTAACATCGTTTGGGAAAGATAAGTTAAGAAAAAATAGGTTGCAGAACAGCAGTGACCTTTATTGCAGCAATAAAAAAAGGTTAAAACAATCACCAACAGAATAAATATGCCATCAAAAATTGTTTAAAGACATTGAAGTATGAAGTCTAACCAGTTTTTAAACTTATCAATCTTGCACATCTTCTTTAAATGAATGAATTGAGCCTAAGAAACTGTTAAAACTCAACAAAATATATGTAAAACAAGCGCAGTAGCAAACACTTTAACATAAACCCCGTTTAATGGCTCAGGGTAAATGCCAAAGACATAGAACACACACACAAAACATCATAAACAAAAAATATGGAACAACAGCACAAAACTTTACAAACAACACAGTGTATAAGAAACTGTTCAAACTCATCAAAATTGATGTACAACCTACAGATATAAGCGCAGTAGCCTTGTATACTACATACAAAAATATGTGTGCTTATCAAGGATTGTTAGTTACCGCCTTGGAACGGTCAGTAAAATGAATATTTATTGGGGGTTAAAACCAGATTGTGCGCACAACCTCACTCTATCCCAACAATCTTGAATGACGTAAATTGGTAAAGTAAATCTTATCAAAGTATGCATTAACTTGAGGAAACTTAGAAATAAAATAAAATAGTAATAATAAACTAATAGGTCCACGCCAAAGAATTCAATGATTAGGAATCCCAACTCAATCTGAATGAAGGAATTCATTTCAGAGTACCTAATGCACAAACTTTTCGAAGAAACGATGCAGTTATTGTTTGAAGCCACAAAAATTCCCCACACAGACTGCCTTAGAAAATAAAACTGTGATATCATAGAGTTTCATAAAAATCAGAAATGTACTAACTCTGCAAATAAATAGGAAACATCATTAGAAATAAATACAATATAAATTTCCCTAAAATCTTATTCCAAATGATAACCCTAAGTAAAATTATAAAGATAAAAAAATGATGTCATACGATGTAACATTCCGAGTGAAACAAACAAATAAGAAAACAGTTTTAAGATAAAATGAATCTGCATTGTTTTTAACTGAAAGCTTAGTTATGTAAGAAAACGATATTCAACTTTATAATTTTTTATAAGGAATTAATCCTTAAAAACCAGAAGGCAAGTACTCTTCAAAGTGTTCGCATTATATCTACGGCTTCAATAAGATTCAAGTAATTCACTGAGTGTATCTGCCCAACCAGCTGCTGATAGAAACATTTTAATTTTACAAGCTGTTTACAACAAAAATCACCATATAATCGGAATGAACAATACTGCAAGCAAACACTTTTGTACTTAGATATAATACTTAAATGACCATTAACAGATTTTGAGAAAGTTTTCCGTTATAAATGGTATCTGAAACCATGTTTACGAAGTTGTTTTTTCCGTCGTTAGTACACTGCGATATTATTTGTGTTTGTGTGTTTTGTTACCATTATGTTTTTATTCTAATCTCTTTCCGATAAGCCATAAAATACCCTTGTTTTTTGTTAAGGATATTTGTGTATTTCCCTACTATTCGTGCCTCCTTCACATGTGATCATTTTTTTGTATTAATGCAACTAGGAATTTGATTCAACGTTCTAAGTGTTTACGATGATCCAGATGATCTAAAATCAGCCTGAGAAGTTTTCATATTTAAAAAGAAAGACAAAACGTATGTAGGTAACTACCGCCTGGTTTCTATTCTAAGTATTGAATCAAAGACTTATGAAAGGGTTGTAAATGCTCAAGTTGAATCATACTTAAACATAAACAAGTTATTGTATAAATTTCAGTCTGTGTTGATAAGTGGCGTTTCAGCAGAAACATGTCTTATCTATTTAATAAATTTCATAAGAATGGAAATGGACAAAGGTCACGAAGTAGGTATGATTCTTTTAGACAACGAAAGGGCTTTCGATACAATCAAACACTCCATCCTTGTAATGAAGCGCCAATCAGCAGCAATTGGTGATGACAAGATGTTTATGGATGCAACAATACACGAAGTAGACACACTTGTTTTGTATAACGGTGCTTTTGGTTGCCAATTTGATTTAAAAAGATCAGTGCATTCGGTAAAGTAATTTAAGTCTAAAAGTGAGTTTATTGACCGACTTTTACTTATCACCAAATATTGAGTATTAATATCAAATTTGATAGTAAAAGTGATTTGATTGTCCTTTTGCTCATTCGTTAAAAGTACAGGAAAATTATGAATTTGAAATTTTTCAAAGCTATCCGTGGTTTCGATTTTCGAATGGTATTTCAATTAATATTCTTATTTGATAGTTTTCAATATAGGCATCGCAAGATACTGGTTAAAAGTAGTGCCAAATATCAATTCTAAAATCAACAGGTAAACCAAGGTTTGCAATTTGTTTGCAATTTCCGGAAGAACATTTAATAAATCATTAGGTTCAATAATACCTGTTTATAAATGACTAATTGACTAAATGTTGAGTACGTATACGGACTTTTATCAAAGTAAGTAATCGCATTTTGAGTAGACATTTTAAGTTCATCAATTGCCATTTGTAATTGCAGAAATACAGGCATAAACTGTTTAACACGAGTAATTCGTTGTTCGAGGAAAGTCTTTAATTTACATATTGCTGTATTCAATTCATGAACAACGTGAATATCCGACAGTATTGATCGGCTATTTTAGAGACTTCAACTCTAGTCAGATTTAAAACAGACATGCTCATTTGAAGGTCATGAATAATTTTCATTTGGTTAGAGCTTAATGTTTGAATATTTCGGCTAATAATTTCAAGGTCGGTTTCAGATACAGTGCCAAATAAGAGGAACAACGCCTGACTAACTATAAGAAGTAGTGATCTTTTTACACGCGTAGGCAAAATAATACGATTTGTTGCACCTTTTGCACTCATGTTCTCCAAATGTTTGAATCCGGAGTCGATTGACTGTATTATTCAATTATTCAACATCTCAATTTATTCACCTTAACTCTAAATCGTTGCCAGGAATGAATTCGTTTTTGGTCTATATTAGTCTTTTATTCCAGGTGCGATACAATATGCTGTTTCTAAATGACTAAGTAGTATGCCTACGACTAATTGGAAAGGTTTTAAATTGTGTATCATTGTTACCTACCAGCGCCCTTCAACTACATGAGGTTCCTTCACTTTTTGGAAAAGAACATTTTCTTTAACAATTATAGCTTGACTACTGAACACATAATTCAGAGA